>NW_006785319.1:436817-453935 GCF_000442215.2 Lipotes vexillifer
GTAGGGAAACTTTAAATTTAGCTAACTTAGTGGGTTTATTTTGATTTTCTAAGTACAAATAAATAAAATCCATGTTTGTTCTTGAGAAGCTCTGTAATGAGGTTAAGCTCTAGACTATACAGTTTCCTGAGCTGTAACAATTGTAAATTGATGGCTGTTATCTTGTTTGATTGAATAAAGAGCTGAGTGTTCTATACTCAACAGTTAGTCCCTTTAGTCCCTATCATGTATATGCAATCCTTATTGAATAACCATTGAATTTTGAAGACAGTAAAAAATTAAATTTTACATTAAATAATAACAAGAGTTGTCAGCCCTCATATTTAATAAAAATTCCTGTTGGGAAGAGCCTGCATTTCTTTTTAAAAGTGGTTTCAGAGAATGACAGTAGCCACTTGTGCATCAGGGCATAAAGTCTTCTACTTTTTCCAGCTAAGAGAAATTAGCCTAATGGTTTTGAGGGCGAACCCCAATTCTGCTCCTTGCTTTGGTATTGACTAGGTAATGGCCTGCCTTTGCAATTATGAAATAGAAATGATATTTTTACCTTGCATTAGTGTTGAATGGAATAAGAAATTTAATTCCGTGACCTTTAGATGCTAAGTCATTACTTTTCCTTGTTAAAGGACCAAGTAATAGTTATTACCACCATAGGAGGATGAGAATGGCCAGGACTTTGGGACACAGGAAGCTCCATGTAAAGATTTTAGAAGTCATAAAGGGGGTACAAAATAAACGGATGCTGTCTAGTAAAATCTCAGGTATGTTTTAGTCTCTTTGAGCTGAAATGTTTATTTGTATGTGGCAGGATTAAAACTTAAGTATTCCCTTTGTTCACTGTGTTTTCCATCTTCTGTTTCTCCTTGGGGAGCATTTTCTTCCCTACCCCCAGCCACGTAGACACCAAGATTCAAGGAAACCCCAGAGGCTTCTTTTAGGACTGATTTTTTTTTTTTTTTTTCCAGTTTTGAGAGACTACACAAGATTGGGCTTGAGGGAAGGGAACAGAAGTGACCGCTAGCAAACAGGAGTGGGAACTGGTCCGTAGGACCAGCACACAAGAGTGGAAGAGACAAGAGAAAGGTCACCAAGCCTGCCCCCCTGCCCTGACTCATCACCATAAGACCCTGACCACTCAGCAACCTGGGTACCTGTAAGTCCCCTGGACAGAGGGCAGGAGACTGGGGCACCTGGGCAGGGATGAGGCCCAGAGGGGAGAGCCTTGCCCCAGACCTGAGCCCAATAAGCCGGGTGATTTGCCTCTGTGCAAAGGCAGCAATGCAGCTGCCTCTGCAACATGAGCTTCTCCTGTCACTTATGAGACTGAGAGTTTTCGACAGCAAGGTCTGAATCTCTGTTCAATTTACTGTGTGAAACATCCCTCTCTAGTCTCTCTGTAAACGTATTGAATGGCATTCATATTATGGTGGACCTATGCCGCATACAGGCTACATCGAATACACCTGGAACTTCTGGCTCACAATTGTTAAGTTACATGTGTATCTCAAAGGCAGTGCATTTCTTCCCAAAGGGGATTGTGCTAGTTTTTAAAAATTGTAATTACGTAATTTAATGAAATATCACTTGAATTGGTGAAATACTCTTACGAAAAGAGTTGTTGTTCGTGTCAGAACTAATTTGGGGAGTTTGAAAGATGGAGTTGTTTAAAAATTGCTGTCAAATTAGATGTGAGCAAAGTAATACTAAAGGATTGGGTAAAACCATAAAAAAATCGGAAGGATTCTATGACTGCACGAAGATAGCTTCCAAGTGTCTTTAGGTTCTCATTCCAATTTAAAGGAGCCCAAGCTGGACTCATGATGGATACGATGTGGATGTGGTCCATGCCTCTCTAGTTTATCCCAGTCCGAGGACCCAAATGCAGAAGGGACAGCTTTGGCCTCTCTTGCATTAGAAGATTGGTGAATAAATGTCCATTTGTATGTTATACTTCAGAGGAGATTCTTGACGTAGGTTTTTTTGTGCTTTTCTGCTTTAATTGATGTTTATGTTTAATGGGTGAAATATTCATCTCAATTGTACTGGATCCAAAGAAGGCTTCTGTTGGGCTTCCTTTGCATTTTTTCTGCAGAGTCTAGCTTGCACAGTACACGGACTCATGGTGAAGGTTCCTGATTAATATTTTAGAGGGAATGACTAAAATCTTCAGGAAAAATGTCATCAAAGTCTGGTTAGTTAAAATCTCTGCAATAAATAGGGACAGTGATGGATGTCTGTGTTTTCGTCTTTTCTGGGAAGGAAAGGAAAACACTACTTAAGTTGGTTTTGCACTGTAGCTGGAGAGGGTTAGCTGAGGCAGATGGTTGAGAAAGTTCCCTGGTTTATGATTCCTGTGCTAATCTGATTTGTGATTTGTGGGGTCCTTAGGAGCCACTGTGAACTTTTAGGAGGGGAAAATAAAGCGACTCAGGGAATAAATGAATAAAAAGTGGAGATCAGTTGAAAGAGGAGAGGGAGGGAGGCTGGTGAAGAGCCTCCTGAATATATTCCTGAACTATTACTGTGAATATGGAAATAAAATATGTTCCAGACAATACTGAGAAATCGGGATGAATTACTTCTCCAGGCGGCTACTGGAGAGAATCTTTCTCACATTTATCTTGGAACCTCAAGAACTTAGCCCGGAGTTGGCACATTGTAATCGATAAATAAATGCCGGTTGAATGGGTTAGTGACTGGTAAGGGCTGAAGGATTGTGAGAGGTAAGTTAAAATTTCCTTACATGTCTGAACCTTAAGCTTAACACATGGGAAGGACGAGAGCACATAACAAAGGTGGTTGCATAGGGTGTTTCAATCCATTATGAGTGATTTCAGAGAGGCCGTGTGGCTTCCAGATTTATTAGACTCGCTCTAGGACGCATGGTGCTCAGATTCATGTCACCTGGAGCGCTGAAGGTTTCTGCACAGCTGAGGCTGGAGGTCACAAGCTCTCCCCAGACGAAAGATGGCCCAAGAAATATTGGACCAAGGTGGGACCGTGTTGTTACGCTCCTGGGCGTGGAAAAGGACAAACCAAATTTAATGCTCTTCTATGTAGATTTAAGTTTTATGTCTCATGCCAGAGGATTTTTGTGGAATAGAGTCCCTGGGCTTCATTCTAATTCATGTGGGTGACTAATTAGTGTTTATTGCTCACTTTTATTTTCTGGGAAGAGTTTTCTTCTGAAAATGCTAACATTTGGACTTTGATCTTTGGGGAATGGGTATAAAAACGCACTCTGGGGCTTCCCTGGTGGCGCAGTGGTTGAGAGTCCGCCTGCCGATGCAGGGGACACGGGTTCGTGCCCCGGTCCGGGAACGGGACGTGGAGCGGCTGGGCCCTTGAGCCATGGCCACTGAGCCTGTGCTCCGCAACGGGAGAGGCCACAATAGTGAGAGGCCCGCGTATCGCAAAAAAAAAAAAAAAGAGCAACAACACACACACACACACACACAAAACGCACTCTGGACAATCAGAGACCCATAACGGTGTTAACACTGTTTCAGTAACTTAAGTGGCACACACCATTTAAAGGAGGGTTGTCTCTTTCATGCAACACTCTGTAGTCTGTCTTGGTTTCCTCTTTGTTTCCAGATGCAGCTCCAAATTGAATACCTGGTACACTGCCTGGTGTAAATTAGATGCTCAGTAAAAGTTGTTGAGTGACTGAGTAAATGGTGCTTTCTCCTTCCCGGCAGCTGGCTAACCTAGCAATGTTTGAGAGGCAGCTGGATAATTCTGGGCCACGTGAGAATTCAGATTCATATTAAAAGAGATTGAAGACTGGGCGGGGTGCAGAGAGATCATTTCTCTAGAGAGCCCTTTTACTTGACGGACTCCTGAAAATTACGCTGTGTTGGTTTCTATGTGATGGCATGAAATCCACTCACCTAGTCAGATGTTAGAAAAAGGAAGGAAAGATATTCACAGAGACAGGGAATTGAGGAGCCCTCTTAGCCAAATCCCGTCTGACCAAAAACTCAGCCCTTAATATAAAGCAGAGTTTTCTGGAAATATTTTCATTCAGCCATGGAATCTTGTCATAGACATCAGTGAAATGATTCTTTGGTTGAAATGCAAACAGCAAGCAAAGATGCCTGATAACAACCACAGACAGAAATCTTTCTTTTGAATTAGAGCTTCTAAGTTTCAGACTTGAAACAATTTCTATATTATGGTGTGAAATAGACTAGTAAATTCTCAGTTATCCGTACATACTCCCAAACCTGAAGGGCTGACCAGTGTATATCTGACAGTGCTTTACAGTGTAAAATTAATCGCAGTTTATGGACTGTGTCCCAAAATGCAGATGTTCCATCTTTCTTTGACTTTTTAATACCATTGAACACAGCTATTTGTGGACAGTTCTTTCAACTTCTCTCGCATGGAGAAAATTCTTCATCTTCCATGCAAATTCTACCTACTCTTGCTTGAGGGTGTCCCCCTCATGTTACAAATCCTAATAGGGAAGGACAGGAACCCCAAGGTCAGCACACAATAGCGAGAAGAACGGAGAGATGTGTCTGAAATGGGACCCTGTAAGATATAGCTGTTGCCAAAGGATCTGTCATTTCAATCAAACAACCTGGGGCAATTTAGTCCTGAACCTCTAGCTCTGTTGCCATGGTTTCTAGACAAAGACGACAGGGCTGCATTCCAATTATATCCTTCAGAATGACAGATAACTGAGAAAGAGAAAATGGGGTAATAAAATCTCAGGTCACCCCGAAGAGAAGCGATAGATACAAGTGACAGAGAAATGAGAGGTTCAAGTTTATATTTGCCTTAGAAAATACCTTTGTGATTTAGAATGCAAATGTCCGTTCTGCAAACGCTCCAGACTTCCCACAGTACTTTTATCCACACCCAGTTTATTATTCTAAGCCGGGTATCTCCTGCTTACTACAGATTTTCTTTTTCTGTGTTTTCTTATTAAACAATTTTTAAGAAAAACTGAAGTATAGTTGATTTACAGTGTTTTAGGTGATTCAGTTATATATATATGTATTTTCAGATTCTTTTCTAATATAGGTTATTATAAGAAGTTGAATATAGTTCCCTGTGCTATACAGTAGGTCCTTGTTGTTTATCTATTTTATATATAGTAGTGTGTGTATGTTAACCCCAAATTCCGAATTTATCCCCCCCCTTACCCGTTTGGTAATTTGTTTTCTATGTCTGTGAGTCTATTTCTGTTTCATAAATAAGTTCATTTGTGTCATATTTTGGATTCCACATATAAGTGATATCCTATGGTATTTGTCTTTCTCTTTCTGACTGATTTCACTTAGTATGATGATCTCTATGTTCATCCATGTTGCTGCAAATAGCATCATTTCATTCTTTTTTATGGCTAATATTCCATTATATATATATATATATATATATATATATATGTACACATCTTCTTTATCCATTCATCTGCTGATAGACATTTAGGTTATCTCCATGTCTTGGCTATTGTAAATAGTGCTGCTATGAATATAGGTGTCCATGTATCTTTTCAAATTATAGTTTTGTTTGGATACGTGCCCAGGAGGGGGATTGCTGGATCATATGGAAACTCTATTTTTAGTTTTTTAAGGAACCTCCACACCCTCCATAGTGGCTGCATCAATTTACATTCCCACCAACAGTGTAAGAGGCTTCCCTTTTCTCCACATCCTCTCCAGCATTTATTATTTGTAGAATGTAGATATTCTTAATAGCATTTTAAAGTTAAAGAATTCGTCAATTAAGAGAATCTAACAAAAAAAATCTTGAACCATGAGAAGTAAAAAGCATTCTTTAACTTCTGATGATATTGCAAATAGAGCAGTGCCTATTTTCCTTTATTGCTGGAGTCAAATGCAGTATTCTGTTTTTCCAGTGGAAGGTATTACTGTAAACTTGCACCCAACTTTGGGCCATATCTGATAATCAGTAGTATTTTGCCAGGGTCAGTACAAAGTTTGCTGCTATGCTTTTAGGGTATAATGAAGATACTCACCTCTGTTCAGTGAGAGGAACCATTAGGTAGAGATCAAAAGGTTAACCGTGAACTCTGGAATGGTGTTGGTAGGTATGCCTTGAGTGAACAGACAATTTTAAATTTCTAAATTCTCTGCAATTAAGTAGAAGTGGAGCATTTTAATCCCTAAGTGACACTGGGTAGTTTAGTTAATCTTTAAAACTTAAAAAATTTAATCTAAAATTTTTAAAACTTTAAGTCTCAGTTTCTTCATCTATAAAATGGAATAATACCCACTTCTCTGAGTTGTGATTTTAAATTATATAAAGCATATAAAGCACTTGGCCTAGCATCTGTACATCACATACCGTTAAATAAATGGAGTAAATGTATGTATACAAAGTTTAAGAAAAAGGTAACGTAGATGTGAAATTAGGTGTGTTTCAGTGATGATAAAAAAAGCACTAATTTAATAAATAGTATTTCCAGGCTTATTGCCAGCAGTGAGATGGAAAATTCTAGATGTCCTGAAGCCTACAATCATGTCTCCTGAGTTTCCCTTTGGAATATTTATTTTATGACACTTTGGGGGCAACATACCGTTTCTATTAACACATAGAATGTAGTTGTTACAGTTAAATAAAAACCAGTTTTGTCTTTCTTTTATGCATAAGTTCAAAAAGTTTAGCTGGACTATTAAGTTTGACTTCTACTATACTCAGGATGCACTTTATTTTCTTACTAAGAATTGGTTTGATTTTATAATAGAGGTAATTAGGAAAGCTGATTTATTTAGTGAGATTTCTGTATGATAAATCTTGCAAGAATCACTGTATCTTCGATATGAGTAATGACAATGATAAAGGAAAAAAAATCCTTTTGCACAGTTTATTTTGGTTTGGTTATCTGGTCTTCACATGCTGTGGTAAATTTTTTTCATTTACAAACCTTGAACTTTGATATTCTATCATATACTTGCATATGTCCTATATGTATATGTATAATATATGAATGTATATATATGTAATAAAGTATAATTTTTGTGAGTACTTATGGTCAAAACGAGTGGAAACCTGGGCAATTTCAGATAAAAATAAACAAAAATCTCACTTATTTTGGAATTATATAAAGAATAGCTTTAATTTGTCATTCATGTTGTATTTATTTAATTTTTGTTTTACACTGGAGCATAGTTGATTAACAATGTTGTGTTAGTTTCGGGTGTACAGTAAAGTGATTCAGTGATACATAAACATGTATCTGTTCTTTTTCAAATTCTTTTCCCGTTTAGATTGTTACAGAGTTTAAAGTTACTTTTCTGTTATTGAAATTGTGGAATTGTGGTTACGAGCAAAAGGTGGAGTATTATTTCGAGAACAGACACCACGGGCTAAACCTCCAGTCATTCCGTTTCTTTGCCCTTCATGCCTCTGTCTGTCTGTTCTAGGTGCCTGAGCAGGAAGGCAGTACCAGCAGGGCAGTAGAAGGGCTGGCACACCACGGTTCCCCCCTGCAAGTGGGAGTTTGAATTCTTTCCCTTCCGTGTTTCTTTTATGGCGTGACTACGTCTCACGGAAACGTCAGAAGGAAGAGCAGCTTCTCTCATCCAGAAGCCGACGCGGGGAAACGGCGTGTCTATTTTCGTTGTCAGTTTGCAACGTAGGAGGTCACCGAGCGCGATGACGTCATTCCGTTCGCGTGGTGAAAGGGACGCCAGCCCGGCGTGAGAAGGGCGCTGGCGGCTTACCTTGAAGGAGATCTCATACTGCTCTCCGCCCCAGATCTCCAGACCTGCGTCGTAGCCCCCCAGCTCCCAAAACCATTTGCGATCCACGGCGAAGAGACCTCCAGCCATAACGGGAGACCTGTGAAAGGAATAAAATAACCTTTAAAGGGGTATGAACATCAGGGGCCGTGGCATTTTGCTTGGGGGGGGGGGGCGGAAAGAAGCAAACGTTAAGTCTCAGTGTTCACTGCAGGGGGGGCTTTTCGGTTTGGGCTTTCTGTGAGTGGACATGAGTTCGCACGAGGTCTCTGGTTGCTCCCGGAACCTCCTTGAGCTTTGAACTTCACAGTTCAGGCTCTAAAGCCACTAGTGCCCCGTGGAGCCACGCAGTGGCTCCATGTTTGTCATCAGAGAGGAGTACGTGACGACTAGTGTCTGATATGTTGGGAAAATCCATCCGTTCTATGGCTTTTCCTCAAAGAGATCTTAGGCTATCAGACAGACGAAAGTATAGAAAACGTGGTTGTAGACCATATCTTTGATTCAATCTCTCAGTATGTATTCAGCAAGCACCTAGTATTTCCAGGTCCTGTCCATTTCACAGACTACGAGATGGTCAGTTAGAATAAACCAACCAGCTATTAACGTGCCAAAGTTGGAATTTAAACTAGGTCTTTTCGCTTTAATTATGTACTTTTAAAAGTCTACCTTCTAGGAAATATTCTTTTTGATCAAATACTAACTTTTAGACTTTCTGCTGCCGCTAGGATATATTGCAGTCATGTTGCTATGTAATGAGATAATTTATAATGATTGGACCCTGCCTTAAAATTGTTTTGCAGTTCAAAGGCAGCTTTTGTGTTTTTATTACTATTATTATTACTTTGGCTGCACGGCATGCAGGGATCTTACTTCTCCGAACCTGTTCCCCCTGCAGTGGAAGGGCAGAGTCTTAACCATTGGACCACCAGGGAAGTCCACTCTTGTGATTTTGAATGTTCACTATGTGTTGGGCTCTCGGCTGAGAGCCTTGTCCAGTTGCCCTGATGAATCCTCACAGCAGCCCTGGGTATATCCTCCCTGTGTGCTATTGGGAGAAACAGGCAGAAAAAGGTAGGGCCCAGCGCCCAAGAGTGGCACCAGGATGCGGCGGTGCTGTGGCTGGACCAGGTCCCCCGATTTCAAAGCCTTTGAATTCTTTACTGCAACACCATTTCTGTTTCAATGTTTAGGAGGTGAAGAGAGACAACTACAGAAATATGGACATAAAACAGTTAGAGAACACCTGATGCAGACCAAGCAAATCTCTAAAAACACACTCGGTCAATATAGTTTTTGTGACCGTTTTTTGATCCCACAGGGCTTGGGCATAAGCAATCAGAAATAGGCAATCCTATTCAATCTGAACCACAAATAGAAAGATCTTAAGTCCGACCAATGTATTCTCATTTGATTGTGTACAGCATGAGACCAGAGTGCAACCGAATTTACACTGGGAAGAATGAATCTCCCAACTAGAATTATCGTAGATATAGACCTAGTCTAAATATCCGGCAAGAGAAAGTCCTAGATTGATTTTTTTAATTGTAAATAATTTGTTGGGAACACAATATCTTGTTTTCTTAATGAGTTTATAAAAAACTAACCATGGAGTATATTTTTAGTTAATTTGAGGCATAATAAAACAAATTCAAACAGGCCTCTTTACCTTCATTGATGTTTTTGCCAAGCTCCAGATAAATTAGCGCTTCCTGTTTTGACTAGTGTGAATGGCTGGTAAGAATCGAACCTTTTATTTGTTCGTGTATTTACTTATCTTTGTCCATTAATCTTCTGAACACCGTAATTGAGGTATAGTTGACATACAATGAATTGCAAATATTTTAAGTGGACAATCTGATAGATTTTGACTTATGAATATCCCTGTGCAGCCATCACCACATTCAAGAGAAAGGAACACATCTATCACCCCCACGAAGTTTCCTCATTGTAATCTCTCCCTCCTGACCCTCTCCTCATTCCCTTCCGCTTGGACATCACTGATCTCTGTCACTACACGTTAGTTTGCATTGTCGAGAATTTTCTATAAATGGAATCGTACAGTATGTGTTCTTCCTTGGGAGGGTCTGGCTTCTTTCATTCAGCATCATTATTCCGAGACCCACCCTTGTTGCAGCGTGTGTTAACAGTTTCTTCCTTTTTTATTGCTGAGTAGTATTCCATTTGCATGACTATACAACAGTTTGATTATCCATTCACCCACTGATGAACATTTGGGTTGTTTCCGGTTTGGGGTTATCACAAATAAAGCTGCTATGAGTTTTGTGTGCTAATCTCTGTGTGGACATATGCTTTCATTTCTCTTGAGGAAATGCCTAGGAGTGGAATGACTAAATCATATGGTAGGTGTGGGCTTAAACTTCTAAGAAACTGCAAAACTCTTTGCCAGAAAGGTTGTAACTTTATATTCCCGCCAGCAGTGTTTGAATTCCAACTGCTACCCGTCCTCAAATACTCGCTATGGGCAGTCTTTTGAAGTTTAGTCACTGTAACAGGGGCATAATGGTATTTATTGTGGCTTTATTTTGCATTTCCATAACGGTTAATGATGTTGAGCATATTTATGTTATTTCTCTCTTTTTTCCTAGTCAGTCTGGCTAGAGGTTTATCAGTATTATTGATCTGCTTAAGGAATTAGCTTTTGGTTTTATTGATTTTCTCTATTGTTCTTCAGTTTCATATTTCACTGATTTCTCCTTGGTCTTTATTAGTTTAATTATTCTACTTACTGTGTGTTTCATTTTCTCTTCTTTTTCTGGTTACTTAGGGTGGAAGCTGATATTACTGATTTGAGACTTTTTTTTTTTCTAATGTAGCTATTTAGTACTATAAATCTCCCTTAAGTACTGCTTTAGCAGAATCCTGTGAAAAATATGTGGTGTTCTCATCTTCATTATGTTCAAAATACTCCCAGTTTTCCCTTTTGTTTTCTTTTTGTGACCTATGGGTTATATAAAAATGTGTAATTTAATTTCTAACTATTTGGGAATTTTTGGAGATCTTTCTGTTATCGATTTTCATGTAATTCCATTGTGGTCAGAGAATACACTTTGTATGACTTAAATTCTTTTAAATTTATTGGGTTTTTTTTTGTGTGTGTGTGTGTGGTACACGGGCCTCTCACTGCTGTGGCCTCTCCCATTGCGGAGCACAGGCTCTGGACGCACAGGCTCAGCGGCCATGGCTCACGGGCCCAGCCGCTCCGCGGCATGTGGGATCTTCCCGGACTGGGGCACGAACCCGTGTCCCCTGCATCGGCAGGTGGACTCTCAACCACTGTGCCACCAGGGAAGCCCCAATTGGGATTTTTTAATGGCTCAGAACGTGGTCTATCAGAATGTATTCTGTTGCCATTGAGTAGAGCGGTCCATATATTCATTAGGTCAAGTTGGTTGATAGTGTTGTTCTATTCTTCTATATTCTTATTGATTTTCTGTCTCCTCATTGTATCAATTACTGAGAGGGATATTGAAATCTATGACTATAATTCTGGATTTGTTTATTTCTTTTTGCTTTTCTATCAGTTTTTTGCTTCATGCATTTTGTAGCTCTGTTAATAAATGCATAGATGTGTACGAATTTTATGTGCTCTTGATGAATTGACCTCATTCTCGTTTACAAAATGACCTTGATCATCTCTGCTAATAGTCTTTGCTCAGACATTGAATTTACTTGGCTCTTAATATAGCCGTTTCAGCTTTCTTTAGATTTGTACTATCTGAACACTACTATTTATACATTTTATATCTTTTTACTTTACTTTTTAAACTATCTGTGTCTGTATTTAAAGTGGTTTTCTTGTGGGCTGCTTATAGTTGCATCTTGCTGTTAAAAGTCTCTGCCTTTCATTGGGTTGTTGAGATCACTGTTCTTTTCTTTTTTAATAGATCTACTGGAGTATAATTGCTTCACAATACCGTGTTAGTTTCTGTTGTGCAGCAAAGTGAATCAGCCATATGCATACATATGTCCCCATATCCCCTCCCTCTTGAGCCTCCCTCCCTCCCTCCCTATCCCACCCCTCTGGGTCATCACAAAGCACCGAGCTGATCTCCCTGTGCTATGCGGCTGCTTCCCACTAGCCATCCATTTTACATTTGGTAGTGTATATATGTCGATGCTACTCTCACTTTGCCCCAGCTTCCCCCTGCCACCCCGGGTTGTTGAGATCACTTCCTTTTAATACTGTTATTCATGTAATCAGGTTCAAATCTGTAATCTGCTTTCTATTTGTCCCATCTATTGTTTCCTTTTCCTATCTTTTTGATTAATTGAATATTTTTCATGATTTCATTTAGTATCTTTTTTTGACTTAATGAAAACTCCTTGTTTTCCCTTTTTAGTGGTTGCTGTAGTGGTTTCTATCATACATCTTTATTTTTTATCAGTTTACCTTCCAGTGATATTTTATAAGAACCTTTTGATAAAATCCTTTTGTTTCTATTTCCCCTATGTTTGTACCTTGTGGGCTATACATTTTACTTTTACATATGTTATGAATCTCATATCATAATTATTTTTGTTTAAGCACTCAATTATCTTTTGAAAAGATTTAAATAATAAAATTATATATATATATATATATATATATATATATGAAATTATATTGTTATGAACACCATTTCTGTTTTCTTCATTCGTTTGTGTAGATTCAGATTTCTTTCCTTCTGCCTAAAGTACTTTCTTCAATATTCCGTGTAGTGGGAGTGTGTTGGTGATGAAGTCTTTGATTCTTTGCATGTCTACATTTTAAGAAAGATACTCTTGTTGGCTATAGAATACCAAGTTAACAGCTTTTTTCTTTTAATCCTCTAAAGATATTACTCACTGTCTTCTCACTGATATTGTTTCTCGTGAAACAATATTGTTACCTTTATCTCTGTTTTTCTGTACACAATGAGTCTTTTTTCCCTCTGGCTGCTTTTAAGATCTCTGTCATTGAATTTGAGCTATTTTATTATGATGTGACACATGATATATAGTTTTCTTGGTACAGTTTCTTGTGCTTAATAAGACTTGAGTGTCTTGGATTTGGAGGCATAGTTTTCATGAAATTTGGACAATTTTGGACCATTATTTCTTCCAATATTCTTTCTGTTCTTACCTTTCTTTTTTATCCTCCAGAGTGTCCATTTATACACTTTCTTCATTTTTAAAAATTCTCTTTTTTGTTTCATTTTGGATAGTTTCTGTTGTTATATCTTCAAGTTCACTAATCTTTTTTTTTTTTTTTTTTTTTGAAGTCTGGTCTGTTGATAATCCCATCAACATCAAAGCATTTTTAATCTCACACATTTCTTTCCCACCTTTAGGATTTTAATTTTGGTCTTTTTATATCTCACATGTCTCTACTTAACTTTTTGAATTTATAGAATACTGTTATAATTACCATCTAACTGTTCTTGTCTGTTAATTCTTAGTCCACAACTTCAATTCATTGAATTACCCATTCATTATGGGCCATGTATTGGTGCTTCTTTGCCTGCCTAATATATTTTTCATTGAGATATAGAACTTTTGGGAAGCGGGATATTCTGAACATTTTTGAGCTTTGTTCTAAGGATGCAATTGCATTACTTGGAGGTAGTTTGACCCTTTTGGGTTTTGCTCTTAAGATTTATTATGCAGTCTGGAGCAATGCATGATCTACAAATTATTCACACCCTTAAGGCAAGACCCTTCTGTGTGCTCTACTCAACCTCCTGCCAATCATCAGGTCGTTCAGTCTGGCTGGTGGGAACAGACACTCTTCCCAGCCTTGGGTGTGTTCTGGGCACTTCTAATTCTTTACTTCTAATTCTTTCTAGTGGTACCTTTCCTAGTCTTGGGTAGTTTCTTTGCACACACACTCTCATCAGTCCTCTGCTGAGTACTCAGGGGGTACCCACTGCAGATCTTGGGGCTCCCTCCTGTGTGGCTCTCTTCTGTGGTGTTCTGCCCTTGAAATTCTAGCTGCTTTATTCTCCCCAGACTCAGCTCTGCATCAGCTCAGGCTGGTCCCACCTGGGCTCCCCTTCCTTATACCACAACCTGGAGACTCTCTCAAGTCAGTAAGCTGGGGCGAGTCTAGGCCTCACCTTAGTGTTTCCCATCTCTCAGGGATCAATGTCCTTCATTGTCAAGTGTCTTGAAAACCACTGTTTCATGTATTTTATTTGTTTTTTCAGTGGGGAGGGTAAATCTGGCCCATATTACTCCATCTTGTTCAGATGTGGAAGTCTGCAGATCCACCCATTAATCTTTATTTTAGAACATTTTAAAATGTTTAATTATTTTGAATAGGTAATATATTCATATATTTATAAAATATCTTGCTCCTGCTTCTATCCCCTGCCACTATTTTTCTCATCACAACCAGCCATGATTTCTTCTTAGGCATCCTTCCAGAGATATTTCATGCTTATATAAGCAAATACATCTTATTTTTCTTCCTTTTCTATGAAAATGATTGTATGCTACATATAGTGCTCTTTACCTAGTTTTTTCTAAAACTCCTTAAAAT
Source organism: Lipotes vexillifer (assembly GCF_000442215.2). Taxonomy (NCBI): domain Eukaryota; kingdom Metazoa; phylum Chordata; class Mammalia; order Artiodactyla; family Lipotidae; genus Lipotes; species Lipotes vexillifer. Next base: position 451,059 of record NW_006785319.1, read on the forward strand.
ATTTTAATGATCATGCCATATTGAAAAGAGCTTCCTTGTTCTGTTTTTTAACATTTGCTCATTATCCCATTATGCATATAGATGTATATTTATTTTGGTGAACATTTAGATTATTTTCAGTATTTTAATTTCTACAGTAAATCATGTTGTACATCATTTCCACGTGTGTGAGTAAATCTTTAGGAGGAATTCCTAGAATTTAATATCCTGTTTTTTTATAAAGAGCGAAACTATAAAGATTGTTTTACCTTTCCACTTGGGGAAGTTAAAAGTTCATCATAAAGTGCGTCCTAACCTGACGCTTTAGTTCAAGTTTCGTACCAGTCCAAACACAATGATTTAGGGTCTGATAAAATAAGAGGAGCGTCAGATAAAAGTAGCAATCCTACCAAGAAATTACAGATCTACCATGAAATATTAGTATCCTTCAGTCTACAGGTCAAAATCGCCAAGGACGTGGCATTATCATGACAGTATTTGGAGAGGAGTTGTTGAAAACTTCCACAAGGTAATGAATTTTTCAAAAAGGAAAGAAAGAAGAGTAAAGGATGGATTTGAGGCTAAGGAGGAAGGTACACAAAGGCCGTGTGTTGGGAAGGAGAATAGTAACAAGACAAGGAAGAGGGCTGGTGCTGCTGAGGCCAGAGCATTAGAGGGGGGTGATGTTTGGCAGGCGCCCCTGGGCTGTGCAGGGCGGGTGCTAAGAATCCCTGCTGATCCACGAAATAGGCAATGTCAGTGCAACACCAGTTATCCATAAATTAATCGGTATTTGTCCTTTCCCTTGGATTGCCACCACCCTTCTCATTTCAAGCACAGAGCAAGCCAGGGCTGTCACCCTCACTCCTTTTTGTGGCTTGGCAAGAAGCAGCTACTCAAAAACTCATAGAAGCTGCCCCTTCTAATTCTCACCTCTCCCAGCCTGAGATCATGCATGATGCCAGAAGAGGGGAGAGAGAGGGCGAGAAGGTAGACTACCCCCAAGGGCTGCCAGGTCCTGGGGTAGATGGAGCCCCCGACCCTGCACTGTGCAGGTGCCCCTGGATAATGGCAAGGCCTCCCATGTGGCACACGCAGGGAGGATAACGCCCCCTACCCACCACGACTCTCGGCCTTGACAAACTTTATCCCGCTTCGAATTGGCAGAACTGCTGGATTCGAAACCAAGTGGCTTGGGCTATAGGGGTCTGGGTGGCAACCCCTGTGAACCGGCAGCTGTGATCAGGACAAGTCTGATCAATTGGCCTCGCTGGATTCTGGTAACTGCCACCCCTCGTAAGGGTGGCTGAACTTCCTGCTACTTTTGTGCAGGGAATTAGAGTTGGTTTTAAGTAGTTCTGAAGAAAAGTTAATATTGTGCTATGTCATGCACATCTGGGTTTGTGGATTGAAATCCACACCCCATCACACAAATATGAGTTAACTCTTGTGCAATGCTGCAGTGACATCAAGAGAAGGGTGGCTTTGTTCTTCATAGATTAAAAGATTTTTATGTGTCACATTATTTTCTCCTCAGAGGAAATGAAGCAGGGCCGTTGATAATTTTCGGCATGTTCTTCTATTCTCTCTTTCCATTTTACGTATAATACTAATTGCCTGAAACCCTCCCCACTGGCCCCATTTCCCGCAATCTCTAATTTACTTATCTTCACATTCCTTGATTTCTTCCAAAATACTCTTACTGGTTTTGTTCCCCTGGGAATGTCAACACACTGTAGGCAGTGTTTTACTGGGCTCTGTGTCTGTGTAACTTTTAACATATTAATGAACTTCATGAGTATTGCTCATGTAATGTCACAAGTCAGGTTTTGGATTTTGCTATGAAAAAAAAAACACCTGTCACCTTTGGGATGCCTTTTAATATTAATATAACCACAAAGCAATATATTTCTATTGAAGATTCTTTATTCTTCGGGCCATCGAAATGTGTCTGTTCTGAATACTTAATGGAAATCAATTTTCTATTTTACATTAAGGCTCTTACTGAACCAGGTAACAAATACGCTTTCCTTTTTACTAGTGGTAGACTAGTTTGCTTTTCTACATTAATTTTTATATTCCAAATTTTACTGACTTTACTAAGTTCAAGAGGCAATAATGTAAAAGTGTCCTAGAACCATTCTTATTTGGTACCAGTGAAAAACTCCTCATGTTCTCATTTTCAGGTGTGTACTTGGTTGTCTTTGCTAAACCAGGATATAGTTCTTAATGCTGGTAGCCTCACCCTGTGATTCCCACAGCGTTCTAAGGAGTTGCTCGTTTTCCTAATATTCTCTATTTCACATGTGGACTCTTTCCGCATATGTGAAAAAATGGTGTTTTAATAAAACATCTTTCTCCAGAATATTTTTGTCTACCTTCTTTCATCTCCAGAAAGTGTTTATTTCAAAACTTAATACATCTCGTGTGCTCTTTAGGGGTCAGAAGAGTTTAAAAAAACCCTATTGAAAGATAAATATACATTAAAATTTATTTATTAAATTGACAATTAAAACCTAGGTCCAAAAACTCAAAGGAAAACTTCCATTTGGCCTCTTAGAGATCTGGTTCTCAATTTCCTTTCATTTTAGTGGCGTCAGTGAGAATTCTGGACATGTGAGTTCAAATGTGAATTTGATCAGAAATGAAATGGCACGATTTCCCTCAGGACTCCATCAAGCAAAGCCAATCCACACAGAGATGAACCACATCATTTTCAATTATGTAACTAGAAATTTTTAGTTGGCCTGTGACCCAGAACAATTACAGCTAAAATATAATTATCTTCAACTAGGATTCCATTGAAAAGGATACTGCAGATTAAAACAACATATCTTTTCTAACAAGTTTGTTCTTTTAAGTATTAGATCATTACTTACATTAGAATTTGGGAAAGAG
>NW_006785319.1:453957-524767 GCF_000442215.2 Lipotes vexillifer
GAAAGAGTGGCTAAATAACTCCTGATAAATTCATTGGTATCATTTATCTTTAAAAAGGTATTTGGGGGTATAATTGTGTAATAGGGGTTATATGGCTGAGGGAGGAATGGGACCGTCTGTTATGCAAGGAGGTGGTGGGTGACTCCGGGGCCAAAGAACGAAGTGGGTCCTGAGCTGGGAGAAAGAAGCCTCTTTGGAGGCCAGGATGTTGCGATGGAGGGAGCGTTTGATCCCAATCACAGGAAGCTACGAGCCTCTCCCTGGGGACTATGGTTCTATAAAGGGAGAGGTGGCCCTGCTAACATGTAAGCTGAAAGGATTGTATAAGTAATGAGGTATAACACTTAGTGCCTGTATCCTGAGCCAGCCAAGCTGAGTCACCTGAGGCTCTTCCCCTCTGCCGTCCGCTGTCAGAGGAGGCCCTACGGACACCGGACTGGCCTCTGTGTCTCAACATCACTGCCCTTCTTCCTTATTCAACAGGCTGCACCGACGGCAGGGCTTGACACTTAAAAAAAAATAGCAGCAGCATGTTTGTTCTCTACATCTGTGACTCTATTTCTGTTTCGTAAATAAGTTCATTTGTAGCCTTTTTCTCAGATTCCACATATAAGCGATATCATATGACATTTGTCTTTGTCTGATTTACTTCACTCAGTATGACACTCTCTACGTCCATCCATGTTGCTGCAAATGGCATTAGTTCGTTCTTTTTTTACGGCTGAGTAGTATTCCATTGTATATGCACCACATCTTCTTTATCCTTTCCTCTGTTGATGGACATTTGGGTTGCTTCCACGTCCTGGCTATTGTAAATAGTGCTGCGGTGAACATTGTGGCACATGACCCTTTTTGAATTATGGTTTTCTCAGGGTATATGCCCAGTAGTGGGACTGCTGGTTCATACGGTAGTTCTATTTTTAGTTTTTTAAGGAACCACCATACTGTTCTCCGTAGTGGCTGCACCAATTTACATTCCCACCGACAGTACAGGAGGGTTCCCTTTTCTCCACACCCTCTCCAGCATCTGTTTATAGACTTTTTGATGATGGCCGTTCTGACTGGTGTGAGGTGATACCTCATTGTAGTTTTGATTTGCATTTCTCTAATAATTATGATGTTGAGCAGCTTTTCATCTTTTTTTCATCAAACAGATGCTTCTTGGCCATCTATGTCTTGTTTGGAGAAATGTCTATTTAGATATTCTGCCCATTTTTTCATTGGGTTGTTTGTTTGATACGGAGCTGCATGAGCCATTTGTATGTTTTGGAGGTTAATCCCTTGTTGGTTGCTTCATTTGCAAATATTTTCTCCCATTCTGAAGGTTGTCTTTTATTGTTTGTTTATGGTTTCCTTTGCTGTGCAAAAGTTTTTAAGTTTAATTAGGTCCCATTTGGTTATTTTTATTTTCATTACTCTAGGAGGTGGATTGAAAAAGATCTTGCTGTGATTTATGTCAAAGAGTGTTCTGCCTATGTTTTCCTCTAAGAGTTTCACAGTAGCAAGGGGGAAAGTGGGGGAGGGATAAATTGGGAGATTGGGATTGACATATACACACTACTATATATAAAACAGATAACGAATAAGGACCTACTGTATAGCACAGGGAACTCTACGCAATACTCTGTAATGACCTATGTGGGAAAAGAATCTAAAAAAATAAGTGGATATATGTGTACGTGTAACAGATTCACTTTGCTGTACAGCAGAAACTAACACAACATTGTAAATCAACTAGACTCTAATAATAAAAATTAAATTAAAAAAATTTAAATTTAATAAAATTTAATTTTATTAATAAAAATTAATTAAAAAAAATAGGGGCAGCAGCAGCAAAACAGCAGCAGAGATTTTCTGCTTTTCTTTCTGAGAGACAGCTGTTCTTGGACTGTATCTTAGGAGTGAGGGTTTCTTTGACTCACCAAGTTGAAGGTGGACCCTAAAAGTCACGCAGTGAACAACGTGTGAATCTCAGATGTGTTAGGTCTGGTCAAGCCTGGTCCACTGGGACTGACACTCTCTCCTGCTGCTTCAAGAAGCCTGGGCTAGCCTGTTGCAGATACTTGGCTTAGTTGACACTGGGCACCGACTAAAAGATTTGTAAGTGAGACTGTCCTAGACCATCAGGATCCAAATGAGCCACCAGAGGGCTGCTGCCACATGAGGGGCCCCAGGCACAGGGTGCCAACTGTTCTGCTCTGCTAGGGATGGAGGGGTTTCCACAGGGGTTGTTCATCCTGTGAGATGAGAGCAGCGGAAGAGCCATTGGGTACAGCTGAGTCTAAATTTCTGAGCCTCAGAGTTGTGGGCCAACGAAAGGTTTGCTGTTGGAAAGCCCCAAAATTCTCGGATGGTTTGTTAGGCCTCCATTGACTGCTGATAACGGGTCTCATTTCGAATTCCAAGCATTTGAAGAGGACATATTAGCAATTCCATTATGCTACTGATAAATGACAATAATCCTTGAGAGAGAGAGGATTTTAGTTAGTTTTTAAACTTCTAAGGTCTAACCTAAGCTTATTTTTTAAAGTTATCTCTGCTAACACCTTAGGGTCTATTGCAATGCATAACTCGATTTGAGAGCTGCTGACAATGAAATTAAAAGCCTTTTAAAAATTTTTTAAAAGCTTTCTATTTTTCTAGATTTGCAAATGCGAATGTTAATGTTTAGAAAAGGGTTAGTAGAAAAGGAGTAAGGGCCAAACCGTTATGCAAAAGCAGGTGGCAAAATTATGATTTCAGCTCTTTGAATAAAATGAGGAGGAAAATGTAGTTATAACTCATAGTACAAATTTTGTATTATTTTGTGCCATGATTTATAACTTTGTTTTTATCACAAACACATATTATACTACGTAATACTTTACGGTTTTATAAAGTTGAATATGCTTTTTGCTGCTTGTGTCACGTTTAGAACAGTAGACTCTCCTGTGAAAGGGTGTAAAGAGTTGGTGGGAGGAGAAATCTTGCGTTTGTCAGTGCAGATTCCATAGGGCGTTGAACCAGACTATGGTCAGGGAAACAGTATGGTGGTCGGGCCTGGATGTTCCAGTTAGGCTGGTGGTTCTGAAGTTGCTCGCCATACTGGTGCCTCCGTAGCTTCAGTGGTTGGCTCTGGTCTCACACGAGATGAAACTGAAGACTCTGGACGTCCGAAGGCTATACCAACAGCCATCTCACCGGATAGTGGAGAATGGATGGAACGCGCTAAGTGTTCTCTCAGCCTTACTTTCCTTTGACGTGGCCACGATGCTGTGTCCCTCAGCTACTCTTCTGTGATCCAGAATGATGTGTGTGGTGTGTGTGTGTGTGTGTGTGTGTGTGTGTGTGTGATCGTGTGGTGTGTGTGTGGCTATACACGTGCAGCTGGAGGAGGTACCGGGAATACCCCCAGAGTGACTGGTTCCAGAACACTTCCCCTCTCCTGGAGGGAGAGAATGGATGCACTCAGGTGTGTGGACAGAGCCGCTACTTCCTGGTAATTCTGCCATTTAAACAGGTGCCGCTAAACAGACACTGGGGCCACGCACCCCACCCTCAACATGCAGACTCCACCTGGTCTCCCCCGTGGCCTCTCCACCCGAAGTGGAAAGGTGAGCCTGCTGCCTTGAGTTCCCTCCTGTCCATGCCCTCCTTCGAGCAGCGTGAGAAACTGGAGCCTTGGCTCAAAAGAGAATTTTGGATTTTTCCTTGTATTCCAAAATTAGGCCCCCAGTATAATTATCCTGCGGCTCTTACTGGATTAGTTCGTTTCTAATTTCTAATCGGCCACAGGTTTTAGCCACGGCTCCTGTTACGTATCGGGACAGTGACCGTGGCAGTCGAGTCAATTATCAATCCTCTCCTCATACGATCTGATCAATGCCAACCGTCCCCGCCGGAAGGGACAGAAGAGGCCACACGAACACGGACAATCGGGTTAGAGCCTCTGCGTCCATCTGCCTGACCAGGGCTTCAGTCTCTGCCCACTGGATTTTGCCGGTCCTCCGGGGGTCCCTCAGGATGTCAACTGTGTGCTTACGAGCAGCTCGGCTTGTGCTTTGCTACTCCAGCCCAGTAAGTCACTTGGCCATTGTGCCCATGGCAGCCCCCCTGGGAGGAAGCCGCCCCCTGGCAGTGGTCCTGATCTGCCGGTTCCCCGGACGAGCCAGCCCGGGATGCTGTCCTGTCCACGTGGCTGACCCTGCACTGGAGCCGCAGGGCTCACACTCAGGGTTTCACAAAGGCTTTCTCTGACTCAACGCTTTCTGCTTCTGAATCTGCTCTCCATGGGGGCCACCAACCAGTCTTCAGGCCGGACAGGGGGCAGATGCCCACCCATCACCTCGAGGTTTTCTTTATCGCCTTTTGCTCCTCTCTCTGTTTCCCATGCTCTTCTGAAACGCTCTGAATGCGTGAGTCCCCCACGATTCATAAGTTGAAGTCTAATCGCCATGGTGATGGTGTGAGGAGGTGGGGCCTATGCGAGGTGACGAGGTCATGAGGGCGAGACGCTCAGGAATGGGGTGAGTGCCCTTATAATGTGGCCTGAGAAAGCTCCCTCGCCCTTTGAACCGGGTAAGGACAGTGAGAAGTTGGCCGTCTGCAACCCGGAACAGGGTCCTCGCCAGAGCCCGACCACGCTGGCACCGCGGTCTCGGACTTCCAGCCTCCAGAACTGTGAGAAATACATTCCTGTTGTTTACAAGCCACCCCGTCTGTGGGATTTTGTTACAGCAGCCTGAATGGACTAAGACACCTTCCCCGCTTCTTTAGCTTAAAGATAAATCTGCCAACCCCACTCCTGCTGCATCGCCAGCCCACTAGTACAACCAGTCTCTGAATCCCAGTTTGGGCTTGGAAGAGGCACTTTGCTTCTATTACATAAAACACAGTCCGGACTTTGTAAGACTATTGTATGGAGACTCCAAAGCCCTCCTGTTTCCCACCTTGTTCATCTTCCAGCATGACCTTCAGCCCCTCCTAAAATCCCTATTTTGACATGGATGCACCTCAGATCCTTACACAATGTGGATGAGGGCACGTCCCTTAAGTTCCTTGTCTCCCCTCTGTTCTGGTCTATTGGGGTCCATACTCCCTTACACTCTACCATCCACCCCTGGAATGTTCCCCCCTCATTGCCACTGCCCTCCCTTGCCAGGCTCTTATCCGTCCTGTCAGCACAGACATTGCAAGGAACACAGTTAATGTGCAATGGCAGAGCAAATCACTTCTTTCATCAGTTAACGGAGACTGTTCAGAGCTAAAAATCCCAACTGCAGAGTGGGGAGCCTTTCTTCTTGGATACAAATAGAACTTTTCATTCAAGGGATAAATGCCAGTTATTAAAATCGAAGCGTGGATGAAACTGCAGGAAAGCTTGTTTTACGCTTCATTTATTTAATAAACATTTGACAGTTTCTTCTTACGGAAACATTACCCCTTCATCTTAGTAAGGAATGCAAAATATGCTTTTTCCGTTCGGCACTGATTGCAACTCAAAGGCAATTTTGGTCTCATTTCCTAGCATTTTATATCAAGTTAGAATGGACTGTAAGTGGCATGGATTTTTAATACCTCTTATCAAATCTTTACTGTTCAATAAATTTACACTGTACCTCTACCCCCTGCTTAATGATCTTAATTCCTTAAAAACAGAACAGAGCAAAAGAAAACTGGGACTGAGGAAAAGCAGTAATAAGCAAAAAGGCTGTAACTATAATTTATTAAAAACCTGCATGAAAGCATCACCTTCTTTTCCCCTCTGGGCCAGCTCATCCACAAAGAAATTTCATCTAACTACACATGGCAGGAGAGAAGAGCACCCTTGCTGCTCTGCATCTGTGTCCACCTGTTTCTCATTCTACGGCAGTTTTCAAGCATATTCACAAAGGCTTAGGCCCTCTTCCCATTGAGAAGTGGTTCTACATCCTTGTACTTGAATCTGGATGGGGTTATGACAGCTCTGATCCACAGAGTCTGGCAGATCAATGCCCTGTGGCTTCCAAGGTGGCTCATGGGACACCCCAGAGCTTCCATCTTGCTTTGCTGGAATACTTGATCTTGGAGCTCTGAGCCGCCCTGTGAGAACTGAGCCTCCAGGCTAGGAGGGAGCACAGGCCATGTAGGGACCAGGCTAGGAGGGAGCACAGGCCATGTTGGGAAACCACGTGGAGGGCCCTTGATGCCTTTTGTCCTTTGGTCTTGACAAATACTCTCTTTCCTAACTTGTCAGGTGTTTTTAAAGAATAGATCTTTTAAAAAATTGATGCTCATTTCCCAAAGTAATAAAGCATTTTTCAAAATAACAAAAAGGAAATGAATCCTTAGCACAAAATCTATACCACATTACCTATTGCTACGTAACAAGCCACCTCAAAACTTAGCGATGTAAAGGATGAAATATTTGGGATGTACTTACCCTAAAAAAAATTTGTTGCTTTTCTGAATTTTGAATTTAACCAAGCATTTTATCTCACAATCCTAGGACACAGGGAGACTCTTTCTGACAGTGTTTCTACGTCAGTACCAGGAAAGGAATTTGATTGGCTTTGCTTGGACCTAACATCTACCTTTTCATAGAATGAGATGGGATACAGCCCACCTCCGTGGCCAGTACAGCAGGGCTTAGAACCAGAAGAAGGGGGTTTGGGAAAACTTTCTGGGTGGTCACCATCGCCTACACACTCACTAGTGTTTCGCCCTTACCTTGATTGATCACCAGAAGAATAAAGACACTTAGAACTGTTGGCTCAGAACTATTGTGCTTATTGGCTAAATCCTTCATAGTTCTAGAGTATGAAGATGATTATCTGTATTGGCTTTTGTAGCATCAATTTTATAGGCTGTTGCCTTAGTTCATGTTGCTATAATAAAGTACTATGAACCGGGTGGCTTACAAACGACAGAAAATTCTCTCTCTGGAGGTGGGGAAGTCTGAGATCAGGGCACCAGCATGGTCAGGTTCTAGTGAGACCCCTCTTGCTGGTTGCAGGCTACCTACCTCCTATATACTCACGTGGCAGAAAGATGGCTGGAGAGCTCTCTGGGGACTTTTTAATAAGGACACTAATCCCATTCATGAGGGCTCCACCCTCATGAGCTAATCACCTCCCCCTTCCAATACCACCTTGTAATGCCATCACATTGGGGGTTACAGTTTCAACATGAGTTTTGGGGGTACACAGACATTCAGTCCCTAACAGATGTTGATTTGTCAGGGACTGTTTTTTCATCAGTAACCTAACAGATGACCAAGGAGTAAGGTGAATAGCCTACTTCTTTGCAGTAAAATGCAACAAACAATTACTGAAAACCAAGGCTCAAGGTACTAAATATGGGATACAAAAGTGAAGAGTCGCCTTTCTGTCCTTCTGGTGCCCAGGGTGAGTGGGGAATAGAGACATGGCATCAAAACAGCGCGGTGTGAGAAAAGACCAAGGTGTGTATAGCACTCTGTGGTATCACTAGAGGGTTATGTACCTTTACCTGGGTGTGACAGTGGAGTGAGCAGGAAGACGGAAGGAGCACGTGTCAGGCAGAGGAAATACAGCAGACAAAGCCCGTACACAGAAAGAGCATGATGTGTCCCCAGTGGAGTTTGGAGAGTGTGGTGTATGGCGTGTGTAGGTACAAGTGTTGGAAGCTTGGTTAAAGCTGGACCAGAAAGTGCAAGGCAGAGTGTTGTGGAGGATGAGGCTAGAGACCTTGGCAGGGGTCAGGGTGCTCAGGGTCTTGTGAACTGTTTCATGGAGCATGGGTTTGATTTGGAGCTTTCAGTGTTCACTCTTTGCTGGGCCATGGAGAGTGATGAAAGCTATGGAGACTGATGAAAGCTATGATCTTTCTCTAAATAAATGCAAAGTCACCCAAAATTCTGCGTCAAGATTCAAGAGAATTAGAGGTGTTCCTGGAAGGCCCATCCAAGAAGGTTTATGAATCCCAGCTTAACATTCTTCGTCTTTGGTGAGACTGGGTACCACCAAAGAATTTTAACCAGGGGAATAATGCATTCAGACTTTTGGATAGATGACTCTGGCAGTGTAGAGGGTGGATTTGAGGGTGATAACTCTGAAGTAGAGAACCCACTTGGGGGGGCGGTGACAGCTGTCCAGGTGAGAGGCGATACTGTGATTGTGCTAATGCTGTGGAAATGGTGATGGATGGCTGAAAATTTAAGAGGTAAGGTTGGCAGGGCTTAGAGCCCAGAGGATGTGGGGACCAGGGGAGGGATAGGTAAGCAACCTGTTATCAAATAAAGGAGGAAGTGCAGCTTTAGCAGGAGCATAAATGATCAAGCTAGCATTACAGTTTGGGGTCAAAAAGTAAGATCTGACTGCAGAAAAGTGGCGCATTATTTCTTGACTCTAATACTCTGAAAGCAACCCTGGAAAAATGAGTTTAAGTGTTTCTTGCAGTTACTCTTTGGAAGGATCTCCTGAGGCTTAAAATGTGCTCTTCATTTTTGAAGCGTGGCTTACTGGTTGGATATTTCTGCATTTTTCTTTCTTTAAGGTGTCACTACACTGCAATCAATCCTTGCATCATAAGAGAGAAGGTATTTATATTGAGCTTCATGCGCTTATTTAAAAATCATCCTTAAAACGGATAACGCTTAAAATAATTGTGATGAACAGAAGGCAATTAGAATAAACTCCTACTAATTTGTATTAATCGAGGGGAAGGTCAGTTGAAATTCATTAAAAATCTGAAGTCTAGGGTGTTGTTTTCATTCATATTCTTATCCTAAAAATAATCTGAAGGACAAAAATTGTTTTTCCCACTATCACATGATTGCTTCCTATTTCTGTTCTGCAAATTAGCATGGAGGATACAGACCATCCAAACTCTACTTAACCTCCTATGACCACTATTGACAAAAAACAGTGTCTTTTGACAGAAACGAATCCCAGAATATCTCTTCATTTTCTCGTTTAAAAAATTCTGGGGCTTCCCTGGTGGCGCAGTGGTTGAGAGTCCGCCTGCCGATGCAGGGGACGCGGGTTCGTGCCCCGGTCCGGGAAGATCCCACATGCCGCGGAGCGGCTGGGCCCGTGAGCCATGGCCGCTGAGCCTGCGCATCTGGAGACTGTGCTCCGCAACGGGCGAAACCACAACAGAGAGAGGCCCGCGTACCACAAAAAATTAAAAAAAAAAAAAATTCTGAACTTAATAAGCCACTCCTCACTGGCCAACGATGGTACCCCTTGCTTTGATGGGCAGTTTTGAGTATCACTTCCAAGTTTTTTTTTTTTTAATTTTTATTGGGGTATAGTTGATTTACAGTGTTGTGTTAGTTTCTGCTGTACAGAAAAGTGAATCATTTATACATATACATATATCCACACTTTTTTAAGATTCTTTTCCCATATGGGCCATTACAGAGTATTGAGTAGAGTTCCCTGTGTTATACAGAGGTCCTTATTAGTTATCTATTTTATACATAGTAGTGTGTATATGTCAGTCCCACTCTTCCACATCACTTCCAAGTTTTACACGAACAGTGTGATAGACACACAGACACACACACAAAGTGAGACACCAGAGTCAGTGACAGGGGACACTGCTGTTCCTTCTGTTGGGCTGGAGCCTATGTGTGTGAAGGTTGGAACGTATGTACGGAAACTCTTTGACATTTCCCTCATGACAGAACATAGAAAAAGAATGAAGGAAAGTGAATCGGTGTAAGGATGGCTAGAGCGCCTCTGTGTGGGGTTTATTTCCTGCTTGGGAAGCCTGAGACACAGGATGACAAGTTCCAGGAGGTGTGTGAACCATTCCTGCCCCAGGGTTGGGGGTGGTCCACCACTCACAGGGGCGTTTCTTGAACCAGATAAGTACATGTTCAACTTGCAGAGAGGCCTGTTTGAATGTTCAGGAACTGGGGAGGAGGGTGGAAATCAGGGAAAAGCCGCCCTCTGCAGGAGGAGGAAGGGCTGAAAGCTAGGGGTCAGAGGGCTGCGTGGAAGAGACCTTGGGAAGGCCTGGCTGTGGTCACAGCCTGATCGCAGGAGGGATGAGAATGTACTGGAGAAACTCAGCCCAGAGAGGCAAGGGCACCCCTACCCTCTCTGTGTTTTAGTATCTGTAGTTGTAGCCTCCTAACTCTGAGTCAACACGTGAAACCCTCTGGGCCTGAACAAAACATGTTTGGAAATTTTTTGTAGGAATATTCAAATGAATGCCAATATGGAAATGGACCCCCAATTGTCCTTGTATCTTTTCCCATTTGGTTTGAATGGGCCCAGAGAATACTATACATATTTCCATGGAATTTATTTATTCCATTATTCTTCCTGAGTGTTTTCTTGTTTTCATCTTGGTCACAGTTCCTAATAACCCTGAGATGGAGTTATCATGTCCCTATTACCATGTTAAAGATTTATCATCAGTAAACCAGATATATATATATATATATATATATATATATATATTTTTTTTTTGTCATAGGCTTGATTTGAGCTGTTTATCTCTAAAACCAGAGCAGGACCTGTTTTGCTCTATAACTTGCACTGTCCTTTGACCTGTTCTGTTGCATCTAAAGTTTTTGAGGAATGAATTTTTCATGGTGTATCTAACAACTGCCTATAAAACTACTCCTCATAAAAGGGACCAAAGACTGAATGCATACAGGCCCAGGGCCAAAGCGAAGGGATATTACCTGAAATAGCCTGGGGCTGTAAAATACGAAAGGAATGGGTTCTTTATCCCGAGGTAATAAAAAATACTGCAAAGTTTTAAAAAATGTACAATTACAGCAGTTATGGAACAATGTAGAAAACGGTTCAAATAGGAGGAACTCTTTCATTGCTAGGCTTGATTGAGCTGTTTATCTCTAAAACCAGAGCAGGACCTGTTTTGCTCTATAACTTGCACTGTCCTTTGACCTGTTCTGTTGCATCTAAAGTTTTTGAGGAATGAATTTTTCATGGTGTATCTAACAACTGCCTATAAAACTACTCCTCATAAAAGGGACCAAAGACTGAATGCATACAGGCCCAGGGCCAAAGCGAAGGGATATTACCTGAAATAGCCTGGGGCTGTAAAATACGAAAGGAATGGGTTCTTTATCCCGAGGTAATAAAAAATACTGCAAAGTTTTAAAAAATGTACAATTACAGCAGTTATGGAACAATGTAGAAAACGGTTCAAATAGGAGGAACTCTTTCATTGCTAGAGTTTTTAATGTTCCTTAAACTGACCCACGGTTCCCAGGGGAGAGGAATAGGGGGACACTGGGTTTCTGTCTTCTTAGGTGATGGTGATGACTGGAAAAATCACCTAGATCTGCAGACTTCAGAGCAAATAGCAAGCAGGGTGTGTGGACTGAGGGGCAAAAATCAAGAGAGTTGGGAGGTAGAAGAAAATGATGTGAATAATCCACTCTGCTTGAGGACTCGTTCCTTTGGATGCGTCTTTCCAGAGCCCAAGAAGGCTGATGAGCACCCTGAACGTATTGATTAGGTTTGGGGTCACGGTCCCCTGACCATAGAACGAGGCAGAGGAGGAAGAGAAATGAGTGTGGTGGCCGGAAGGTGGTGAAAGGACGCTGGCGGCACAGAAACAGACACACAGCTTACAGGGATTTGGCTCTCATAGAGCGGCAACTAGGACAGCACTGGAATTAAGTTTGCTTTCTGTTGAGACTGAATGGTGAGGATGGAGTGTAGAGGGATGGGATATGGTCGAGAGCGTGAGCCTGGGAGCCAGATGCGTGGGTTCAAGTCCCTCCTCTGCAACTTAACTGTGGGCAAGTTCCTTACTGGCTCTGACTAGGTTTCCTCCTTGTAAAATCGGGCTGCTAATAATAGAAAACACTTCTTTGTGAGAGCAGGTGTACATGGAAAGCATCAGAAGCTCTCCGTGAACATGGGCTGTTGTCACAGGCAGTCGGCTGTCTGTGGGGATAGAAGGATGGCAAGGTGCTCACAGAGCTCAGAGAGCTCGTTCTTACGAAGTCAACTGTTGTGTTTCTACTTAACGTCAAAAGCTGGATTTGAAGAATTCTGTAACTTGATATTTCTTTTTTTGGGGGGGAGTGCTTTTTAGAGACAACTTTTCATGCCCTTTGAGGTAGTAACCATCACCAGATTCATGGAACGGGCATCACTGGTGTGACGTTGACTCTCACCAACAGGCCTGGGTTGGACCACACGGCCGGATTTTTCTCCCGCACAGCCCGAGGTCCTGCCTCAGCCCCAGCTCCACTGCGATGATGGGCTTATGCTGGTGGGATTTTGTCCTGAGCTCTGGTCATTTGTTTCGGTTCCTTGTATTTTTCACTGACACGCTCACATTCCTTTTTATTTTGGTGTAAATTCATAAATGGATTCAAGATGATTAATAGTATGATCCACGCTGACCACAGCAGGTGTGTATTCAGTGACAGGATGTGTAGTTCCTTAGATCCTGTGGTTGCACTTAGCGTGTTCCCTGCAATGAGATGAAAGCCTAGTCTTACATCCTTCCAAGAACTCCAGTTCATTGGAGATTTGATTCTACCCTGTTCCCCGCCGCTCCACTCCATCCTGCTAAATTCACACCACACCGCAACATGGGGTGGAAATTGAAAGACAATCAAGGCTGAGTCACTTCTCAAGAGGAGTTTATAAGTGTAGCTTCCAAACTGGAATTTGGGTAGCAAATAGTAGAAAATTTGAAAAGTGTGTAAAGTAGATATTTTCTAAGTTAGCGAGTTAGTTGCCCTTACGCTTGTCATGAAACAGTCCGTGTGATTTCGGTTCCAGGAGCTGCTGGGGCCCCACTGGACCCCCTTTTCTACTGGGACTCCCATCCCCATCCCCTGCAGGTGCACTGGGAACTGTTCCCAGCTGCTTACCCTCTGCAGAATCGTCTTAGGCTGAAGGTAGCTTCCTTGCCCAGAAAACCCTGAGAGGTTATATCTTCTTCCCCTGCTACCCACAGGGGCAGCCACTGCCAGGCTGACATGGCGGTGAAAAAGCCCAGTCCCTTTTCTCACAGAGGGTCAGCTCTGTGTGGGTTATGCTCACACCCCTCTGGACGAGGCCATACCTTTCTTGGCTATTTCTCCCTCGGTCCATCAACCTGCTCCCTTGCAGGTCTTTTCTGAAGCAACTCCTACAAGAAATGAAATGCACCAAGCATTTCATTCCCTGCGTCAAACTGTGCTTCCAGGAAACTCCATGTAAGTCAGCTAAAATAACAATAAAATTGACTCTTTTATTTTAGGGGTTGACAATAGGAGGCATTGATTTCTATTCATCATTTTAAACTTGTCTTCTTCAAGATTTTAAGTCTGCTCATTGCCACAGATGATTTGCGCAAGGATCTTCTCTCATCTTGATTGAAAACAATTTTCTTACCCACATCTTCTGATGGTTAAGGACAGCTCTACACTTCCCAACATAGAGTACCATCGGATACTCCAGAGAAATCAATGAGCTCTGTTTGGAATCAGATCCAGTATTTAATTTCTGCTCAGTCATTGGAATGCACAAGATATACCCACACATTCACAGGTTGTCATGTCGTTAGTCATCTTGATGGGTTATGACGTTCTTGAAGTCATCACCAGGACAAATTTTAGAAGGAGGAGTTGGGTGTCTCAGTTCACTAGTCCAGTGCCCTCAGGTCCCAAGATTTAAAAAAAGTACTCAGTATTTTAGATTGTGTCATTCTCCATGGAAAGCCAAGCCTTCGTTTATGTATGATTTCACCTGAGGCTTTGATCAGTGAAGTATGAAGTGTTGTTCCCATGTAGGAAGGGGATCCCATTAGTGCCCAGCTCTGGGTGCTTCAGCTGGAAGTCTCAGAGGCAGACTCAAAGCCGGCTGCCTAATTCCCAGCTTGGCACTCCTTTGGTATTCCATCAGCGAAATCACGAGATAAAATTGCATCTCTGTTTGCCCTAGGAATTCTTAGGATTTGAAGAGCTACTGGAGACCTACCGATGCCCTGTCCGGAAGTGGCATGCATCTTATACTAAAATTTTCTCTGCTAGAAAAAGGCAGATCATTAACATGTGACTGTCCAGATTTTCTCTCTTCTTAGCAGACTTATGTAAGCTATATTCATCACCTTTTTCGTGTCCCTAAATATGGTAATCTTTTTCTCTTGCTCGCTCACGAAGATCCTGAGAAGTTGAAGTGTGACAAGGATCTTCCAGGCGCTTTGACTGCTGGGAGGTATAGAGTCTCCACTTAAGCTGGGCCGTCTTAGCTCTAAGTGCCTGTGATGACTCTGTAGTGTTGCTCTAGACTGTCCGGGGTTTGAATCATTTGTCTATTTATACATCCCTTCAGGGATTGTAAATTGCAGTCACCGGGTAACCATTGGCTTCTAAGTATTCAGTTTTGGCTATACACAGAACAGAAGACTGCCTGTAGGTCATTCTATACACTGCTGGGTTCTGATAATAGAAAAAAGAGCCCGAAGGCTCCTTTTCTGGACTTTGTAATCTGACATTTGTCAGACACACCCTTTGGGGGATTAACTAGGAGACTGGGTGTGGAAGAGAGGGGTGTACTCCTAATCTGGCGCGTGCGCAGATTCCTGCTTAGTACTGCTTCCCTTAATTGTGTGTTTCAGAAGTTATTACCCTCTCTTACTCCAGTTGTACGGCCCAGGTAACTGTATTGTGAGGGCTTGTTTACCTCCCTCTGGGGTCATGATGTTGTCTGGAGCTGGAAAAGAGAAAGCTGCTCAGTTTGCTGGATGTCACGGGCCACAGCACGTGCTACAAAGGTGGGCAAGTTTGGCCACATAATGAGCCTGGTAGAGGCTGGAGAATTGGAGCTTTGCCGAGAGCCCTTAGTCAAGAAGGGGGCGAAGCCCAGAGATGGAAACACCTAAGTGCCCATCATCGGATGAATGGATAAAGAAGATGTGGCACAGATATACAATGGAATATTACTCAGCCATAAAAAGAAACGAAATTGAGCTACTTGTAATGAGGTGGATGGACCTAGAGTCTGTCATACAGAGTGAAGTAAGTCAGAAAGAGAGAGACAGATACCGTATGCTAACACATGTATATGGAATTTAAGAAAAAAAAATATGAAGAACCTAGGGGTAAGACAGGAATAAAGACACAGACCTACTAGAGAACGGACTTGAGGATATGGGGAGGCGGAAGGGTAAGCTGTGACAAGGCGGGGGAGGGGCATGGACATATATACACTACCAGGCGTGGCGTAGATATCTGGTGGGAGGCGGCCGCATGGCACGGGGAGATCAGCTCGGTGCTTTGTGACCGCCTGGAGGGGTGGGATGGGGAGGGTGGGAGGGAGGGAGACACAGGAGGGAGGAGATATGGGAACGTGGGTATATGTATAGCTGATTCACCTTGTTGTAGAGCAGAGGCTAGCACACCATTGTAAAGCAATTATACCCCAATAAAGATATTAAAAAAAAAAAGGGGGTGAAGTCAGAAGATGGCCTGCACCCTGCTGTCCTGTGCCCCGCCCCCAAGCACATCACAGGTGGTGTGGGCTGAGAACAATGTGGACAAACCAACAGGATCACAGAAGGAATATTTAGCCCAGCTGCTGTGTAGGGAGCTCATTTTGCTGTCCTCGTCCTGCCGTGTTCCCGTTGGCCTGACGGGTAGGACAGGCTCTCCTCGCTGTGGACACCCCAGCCCTCCGGGTTTTCTGACTGTCTCGAGAGGTAATACCACTGCCGCCTCTAAAACTCGTTAATTGCAGGCATTCAACGCACACTGAGCTGGCACCCGCTAAGCTGTGTCAGCACTGTGCTCTGTACTGTCAATGGTCACTCTAGTCTATGACGGGGGACATGCAGCTGTACGGAGGGGGGTGTTACAACCTGTTTGTCCTGGAGAGTCCTGGTTGTGTCTATTGTTCAGGCTGGTTATGAAGAGCACTCTCTTTTATTCTTAAGAGTGTCTCGATTTGGACAATGAATGACGATAGGTCAAATTTAGTCTACTCAGAAGATTCTGGAAATTTCGTTTCTTCCAGAAGCTGCCTCAGACCCTTGGAGGCAAGATTGGAGGCCACTTCTACCTATTCTCCTGAAGCTTGGGAACACACCTGTCCCAGCATCTCTGTCCCACTGGAACCTGCGCATTCCGTGAGGGCAAGGTCTGTATCCCCAGACATTCATGCATTCCCAACTGACATAAGACTGACACACAGAAGGCGTGCAAGTTTTGATTGAAATAATTATAAACTTCGCAGCACAGGCCCATAATCCATGTGGGGATGTGGGTTAGGGAAAGTTATCCAGCGCAAGAAATGCCTGATTGGAACCTTGAGTAGGAGTTGGCTGGGCAAAGAAGGAAAGAGGACAAAGCATTTACGATAGAACGGCAGGAGGTATAAGAACCCACAGCACTTCAGCTGACACAGTGGCATCCTAGGGTGTGAAGGGTTTGGCTAAAGATGAGTCTGGGTGGGTAGTGAGTACGGGCTGGGGGAGGGGAGGGTCGGTAGGTAACACTGATGAGTTTGGACTTGATTGAGTAAGAACAACAATAACTATATTGAACAAACACCTAATTATTAGCCAGGCACTAGGTTAGGTGCCTTGAATACTTTGTCTCAACTTGCCCTCACAGTTCCCCTAGGAGTTAGATAACAGGGGTTATCCCCATTTAATAGATGAGGAAACCCAGGTTAGGGAGAGTTGACATGATCTGACTGATGTCACATGGTTGAATGTGGATTCAGACCAAGAGGGTTTGACATCACACCCTAGCATATTTTTCTCCCCTTTTTGTCTTTTCCTCATTTTATCTCCCTCAGATGCACAAAGGCACACACACCATCCCAGAGTCAGTGAGGATCCACTGAAGCGCTTGAAGCTGGAAAATGACGTGATCAGGTTTCTATTTTAGAAAGACTACATTGGCAGACGTTTGGGAATGGAAGTTTGGAGTAGGATTCCAGGAGCAGAGATGCGTGCCAGGAGGCTGGTCCGGATGTCCAGGTGGGAAGGGATGAGCCTGGTCCAAGGCAGAAGCAGTGAAGATAGTGAAGAGGGAATGGACCCAAGAGATGCTGAGGACATAGGATCAACAGATTTTGAAAGGCAGGTTGAAAGTTTGGTTGTGCATTCAAGCCTTGTCTCTTTGGAAATCGGGTGGGTTCAACCAGGTGGTGCAGTTCCTTGAGACTGGGAATCAGGTATGTAAAGAGGCCAGAGGATTAGTTCAGTTTGGGGGCACGTTTGCTTTGAGTTGTCTGTGTAATATCCAAATGGATTTATTAAATAGCATATGCAGGACCGAGGCTCGGGAGAAAGACCTGGAATAGAGGTCTAGATGTAGGAGTCATGAACATGAAATCAGATGAAATGACCTAGGACAGAGGCAGAAGACCCAGGATGTGAGAACACTAGAGGCTCCTGCAGGGTCTGAGGAGAGAGGCCGGAGGAAAGTCAGATAAAATCCTATCACAAAAACCAAGGGAGGAGTGAGGTCAAAGAGGAGGGGAGGAATGGGGACGCAAGACGGAAAAAGAAACCTTCTACAAAAGGGAAAATAAATCTGGTCCATATAACGGTTCTAGATAGGAAGTATAATGTACATCTTGCAAAACAGTTAAACAGTGGCTTTCACGAGTATATTTGAAAATATTACAAAGCTAAATTGGTACTTCAGAGTGTCAGAATTAGGGACTTCCCTCGCGGTCCAGTGGTTAGGACTCCACGCTTCCGCAGCAGGGGGCACGGATTCAATCCCTGGTTGGGGAACTAGGATCCCGCATGCTGCATGGCCATAAAAACAAAAAGGTGTCAGAGTTATAGTTGCTGTTCAGCTCATTAATCAAGAGTCTACTAGTATCTGACTACTAACGTGTAACTTAAACCTAGTAGCCCCACCGACTCAAAGTTTTTGCCTTTGGGAGGCAGAAAGCGTTTGGCCCAAAATTCTGCAAATGTCCTCGAGACTGGATGTCACTTTGACTCTAGTGAGTGAGATTCTGAATATTATCAGGAATACCGCCTGGCAGTGCAGGGCTTCGGGGCTTTCTGAGCACATAGCATTTATCTCGATGGCATTACCCCAGTTCATCTGGATGAAATAGTGCAGTGCTGGCATTTTCATGGAATGGGTCAGCAGACCCAGATGAAGAAAAATGGAAGTTATTGTGCCCTCGTGTACCAGTCCTTTCTCTCTGACAGCAGCTTTGGCCTTGTCCTTGTATAGATATTTGAAACACTCAAGTCTAATGTATTTTCTGCTCGGTCTGGATATACTGCCTCAGCATCACATGGAAAAGCTTAATGGTTTCTCAACTTGCTTTTTTTCCCTAGGGAGATAACAAACCCCAAATCCTTTCAGGCAAGGAGATCCAATAATAAGACTATAATTACAACAGTGACACTATGTGGGTATTCTTCCACGGATAATTTGCGTTTACCTAAAATTTTTTTGTTGTTGAAACCCATCTCCTTCCAAAATTATTTGAAATATTTTAAAATAAGGGGCACAATATGAATATAGTTAAAATAGAAACAGAACATCAAAGACCATGTAAAGGCAAAAAGGAAATAAATATTCTGTAAACCCAATCTGATATATGTGCTATGCCATAACATTACATGTAGCTTTGAGATTTCTAATAGATTAAAGAACTTTCTTTTGAGTACTTGAAAGTATTATAGATTAACATTTTCCCATTAGCCCTATAAAGTAAATAGATGACTTGGATGTATTCGATAGCTCAAAGTGAGGTAGAGGTACCATGGCTTTTCCAAGGGAAATAGCACACTGCAACAGTATCAGAATGGACCCCTACAAAAGCTACTATTGCCATTTTCTAAATATGGACAAAGAACTCTTACTTAATTTCACAAGGTATTCTAGTATTTCTCAAATGGTTCTATTCCTTCCCGCTTCCTTAGTGATGCTGCAACACTGTGAGCCATTGCTCAGCTTGCAAGGTGAGCTGCATTCTACTTATTTATGATTCTGGCTGTGATGGTCTGAATGTTGGTGTCCCCCCCACATTCATAGGTTGAAATCCTAACCTCTAAATCCTAACCTCTGAAATCTAACCTGCATGGTTTTAGGACGTAGGGCCTTTGGGAGGGTTAAGTCGTGATGGTGGGGCCCTCGTGAATGGGATTTGTGCCTTAGTGAAGAGGCCCCCAGAGCTCCCTGCCCCCACTCCGTGTAAGGGCACAGAGAGGTGTTGTGGCCCAAACCAGAAGGCCACCAAGTTGGCGCCTTGATCTTGGACTTCCAGCCTCCAGCATCCTGAGAAATACTTGCCTGTTGTGTATCAGCTCCCCCGTCTGTGGCATTTTGCTGTCTCAGCCTGAATGGATTAAGACAGTCGCTAAGACAGGGCCGAGAGTATTGATAGAATGATAATGGCTGGATTACTGTGCGCTTTTAGAAAGGAGTGTGGGAAGAAAGCCCCTGGGAGCGTTTCTGAACCAGGAAGAGAGAGACTGTTGTAGGACTAAAGAAACGTCCAAAATCCATGGCAGACCGGCCACCAGGCTCACTCTTCCATGGAATCCTCGACTTGCCTCTCTTCCAACATAATTTGAGCATGACGCTGATTTCACCATGGTAACCCGGTTGGCTGGTTCAAGCGCTTATGAACTATACCTGGAGCTATTCAGATGTGAAAGTCTCTGTTGAGTAGATGCTTTGAAATGGGCTTGAGTGACAGAAAACACACACGCACGACACAAGCCAAGCCGTGCGGTACCCTCACGTGGCCAAGCTTGTCAGAGTTCCAGAATCAGGCGAGTTGAGGCAGAATGTGTGCTACAGATGAAACAGGAAGTATATTTCTCACCAGCTTCTCTCTTTTTTTGAAAATTATAAGGCCTGAGATAATAGATAACCAACGATGACTACTGTATAGCAGAGGGAACTGTACTCAATATTTTGTAATAACCTATAAGGGAAAAGAATCTGAAAAGGAATATATATATATATATATATATATATATAAATCACTATGCTGTACTCCTGAAACTAACACGCTATTGCAAATCAACTCTGCTTCAAAAAATTTTTTTAAAAACCCATAAAAACAAGCAAAAAAGGACTGAGGTAATTTTTAATTTTAGTTTAATTTATTTATTTTATTGAAGCATAGTTGATTTACAAGGTCCGGTTCGTTTCAGGTGTACAGCACAAACTTCTCCTCAAATCTCATCTAACTCAGTGCATTTCAGTGGATTCTAGAACATTTTCTTTGCTGAATGAAGTTTGTAAATATTAGTTTTTCTATGTCCTGCAAATCATTCTGAAGACAAAAGAAAATAGCATCCGAGGTTCTCTTCAGTAGACCAGACACCATGCCTTGAGCTGTAGACAGTTTTTCCACCTGTTATCAATATTGCTGATGAGCAGAGTGGCACTTACCTATGAAGAGGCCATATGGGATTCCGTATTCAATTAAGCACCACACTTATTAAGCCAGAACAGTCAAAGGGAAAGATTATTTTCTAGTTGGCAAGTAACTACGGTTGAGCCCTGAACAAGGTGGGGATGGGGGTGCTGACCGCCTCCCCCAGCAGTCATATCTGCTTGTTCAACCTCGCAGAGTGTAGTATTTGTTGGGAAAAATCCGCCTACAGGCAGTCCTGTGCAATTCAAGCCCATGTTGGTCAAGGGGCAACTGTATTGCTAAGTAACAGTATAAAAGTCAACTCTAAAATGCACTGGTGGCTGAGTACAGTACCAGTGATGCAAGCCTCATAAATGTGATCTGGTTTTAACTGCTATAATTCAATAACAACTTTAGGCATCCTTTAGTTATCCCCTTTCCTCTTAAGTATAATTTAGGAAAATCTTCCCTTACTTCATTTATAAACACTAGAGTAAAATAGAGTTTATTCCCTAGGCAATATTTATTAGTTTTTCCCAGTTTCCAGAGCACCTCTCTGTAGAACGTCTTGCTACTTAATACATATGTTATGATAGACCTCCACAGAACATTTTCCTTTGAAACGAAAACAGGTGTTCTGAGTCACAGAGGCTGATTTTTTTTAAAGGCTGGGGAAATTTAACCTGGGTAAAGTGCTTTTTCACTGTGAAATAAAGATCAACAAGGTCTAATTTTAGCCGATCATCAATGAGTTTCATCATAATGTATTTGAAAGTAAGTAGATGCTAGTTTTTGGTCATCATTCTTCTGCTAGATTTTCTTTTTTTATTGACGTATAGTTGATTTACAACGTTGTGCTGATCTCTGCTGTACAGCAAAGTGACTCAGTTATACGCATATATACATTCTTTTCTTATATTCTTTTCCATTATGGTTTATCCTAGGAGATTGGATGCAGTTCCCTGTGCTCTACATTAGGACCCTGTTGTTGATCCATTCTAAGTGTAATAGCTTGCATCTACCAACCCCAAACTCCCAGTCCATCTCTCTCCCTACCCCCTCCCCCTTGGCAACTGTGAGTCTGTTCTCTGAGTTGGTTTCTGTTTTGTAAATAGGTTCATTTGTGCTATATTTTAGATTCCACATGTAAGTGATATCTTATGGTATTTGTCTTTCTCTTTCTGACTTACTTCACTTAGTATGATCATCTCTAGTTGTATCCATGTTGCTGCAAATGGCTCAAATTTTGTTCTTTTTTATGGCTCAGTAGTATTCCATTGTATATATGTGCCACATCTTCTTTATCCATTCATCTGTTGTCGGACATTTAGGTTATTTCCATATTTTGGCTATTGTAAATAGTGCTGCAATGAACATTGGGGTGTGTGTATCTTTTTGAATTATAGTTTTGTCTGTGTATATTCCCAGGAGTGGAATTGCTGGATCATATGGTAGTTCTATTTTTAGTTTTCTGAGGAACCTCCATACTGGTTTCCATAGTGGCTGCACCAACTTACATTCCCAACCGACAGTGTAGGAGGGTTCCCTTTTCTTCAAACCCTCTTCAGCATATATTGTTTGTAGATTTTTTAGTGATGGCCATTCTGACTGTTGTGAGGTGTTATCTCATTGTAGTTTTGATACATTTCCTTAAAAACAAAAAGCTGTTCAATTTCACAGCTCTTGAACAAAATTAAAACACTACTGCTGTATTACTTAGTATAATATGGTACAGCTCGTGAGCATTTGAGTAAAAGGTGGTCTCTCTGACCTCTAATTGGTTACAGTCTTATCTGTGGATGATATGTGTAGACAAAGAACCTACATACAATGTCAGACAGAATGTACAGACTCTCAAGGACAGGATGAGCTCTGTAATACATAAACCTGGCCAATTTAAAAGTATGCCTTTCAAGATAATAAATTTTCATTGTCTTTATTGTGATGATTTTATCCATTCATGATATTTAATGACAATAAAAATAACTGATGGCATTTATGAAATATTTCCAGCCTCAGGTTCTGTTCTGGTTGCCTTACATGTTTTATCTAATTCTTATAATAACCCCACAAGGAAAACAAAGCACAGAGCAGTTTAATAGTAAGGAGTGGGCCTGGGAACCACATGTAGGCTTGGCTTGTTTCTGGAGGCTTCATTCTTAACAGCTCTGCTACCCAAAGATGGCAAAACCTAAATCCATCAATGAAGAATCACCCATGTGTATGTGCAGACTCATCAAATTGTATACATTAAATTTGCACAGTTTTTTGTATAACAATTATACCTCAATATAGTTGTTATAAAAATTAAAATTAAAATTAAAAAAGAAGGAAGGGCTTCCCTGGTGGCGCAGTGCTTGAGAGTCCGCCTGCCGATGCAGGAGACGCGGGTTCGTGCCCCGTTTCGGGAGGATCCCACATGCCGCGGAGCGGCTGGGCCCGTGAGCCATGGCCGCTGAGCCTGCGCGTCCGGAGCCTGTGCTCCGCAAATGGGAGAGGTCACAACAGTGAGAGGCCCGCATAACGCAAGGAAAAAAAAAAAAAAAAAAAAAAAAAAAAGAAGGAAAACCTAGTCAGACTTGTTTAGATATTTTGTTTTCATGTACCATTCCTCTGAGAGTCCCAGCAGCTATTTTGAGGTTAAAGCACCCAGGGTTCCCTTCTTTTATACTTTCCTGATGATGTGGGCAGATAATTTGGATAATTCAGTACTTGTGTGATTTTTTTTTTCAGTCTCAAATATTCAGATTAGCTGTCAACATAAGCCCAGCTCTTTCCATGCTGTGTCAAACAGGCCATGGAGATACCATTTCTATAAGGCAGATGTCCCCATGTCTCCTGTTTTTCTCCTTGCGTTCCTTCAACTTTTCTTAGTATAAAAAATAATTAAAAGCTTCCAGTATATTCTTTTTCCTGCCAAGCTGCAATTTGAACTAGCAGCAGGCAAAAAGTAGTTATGTAGGTTTATCTCTGCTTTCTCTTTAACTTCTACGATGAGATCAGCCCAGTCATCTCAGGATAAGTCATGTGTGGCTCAGATGAGTATGTGAAACTAATTTGATTATTATAAATGGACTTGATCTGGATAACAAACAAAGTAAAGATAATAACGGGTAAGGGATCAGCAGTGCGGTTCTCTGGAGCCCTGCATTACCCAGGAGCTGTGCTGACCAGCTTTCGGATAAAAATGCCTTTATTGAGGTCCACGGCGAAACTACCATGCAGCCTGCAGCAGTGCTGTGTTCTCTGCTGTGGAAAATTCCACACCACCTTCACCTCAGCTCAGCATGAAAACACTTGCCAAGAATGAGGTGGAGGTGAATTATGGGGATTATGGGGATAAATATATTTCACTCATTCTTGTAGCATCATTTTCAGTAATCATTGATGGATCTCAAAAGCAAACACTTGAGTATATTTGATCTCCTTTCTCATTTATACCTATGATTTTCTTTCTAAGCCCTTTATTTAGATTAAAAAAAATTCTTTCCCTTTTCATTTTTTCTTAAACTTGTGCATCATGTCCCCGTAGTGGATGGTTACTGATTTTTGACATTGCAGCATTCACGTCTCTGAATTAACAATGCCGTTATTTCCCTGGGAAGAATTGCCTCTCCTCTGTTTGGTGCAGGAGATGGAATATATTCTCACCTCCCTGCGGGACCCTTAATTGAAGCTCTTCATGCACTGCCTTGGGATTGCTAAGAGTCAGGGTAGGACATCATCCCCCGGGACCCTGAATCTTGAACTGGGGTGGGGATAGACAGTTGTCTTTCATTAATTTATTACGGGGGTGTCACCAGCTAAAACTATGAACATGTTCCTCCAACAAGACCTTCTGGAGTTTCCTGTTCCTGTGTGTGGTCTTTCGTCTTCCTTTTGACCTGGGAAGCTCCCCCATATCTTGTCATTAAATTCCCTTTTTGTTTAAGCTAGTTGAGTCTGTTTCTTGCAACAAAAGAATTCTAGTTGATACAATCCTTGACTGCATTTTCTCCTCTTTTATTATTATTACTATTATTATTTTTTCTGACCATTTCCAGCTCACCTTTTATCTCCTTTTGTTAACTTATCCTTTTTCGGAATGCTCGGGGTTTGTAGGGTTTTTTTTTCCTCAAGCGATAATACTTTCTCTGATTTCACCGAGATGCGTTTGCTCATTTTTGATCTCCTTTGTGCGTGTCGTGTTTCTATGTAGATCTTTCATTTGCCTTTGTTACAACTTTTTCTTGCCTTGTCTAGCACCAGGCCCAGTCAGGTTTCTATCTGGTTGTTCATCTTTGAGGGGCTCATTCTTATTAGGATGCTGGCTATGAAGGGGAGGCAACGGTGAGTGGGCAGGCACAGCAGATAGTTCAGATTTGGGTCTGCTTCCTGAGCTTTTTCTCATCAGTGCTATGCCACAATAGTGCACCTCTACACACAGGAAGTTGGCCAGGCTTCTGGTGAGTCTCCATGCATTACAGGTGAGTTACAGGTGACTACCTGGAGGTAGACTTACTTTGAAGATAGAAGCTAAGTTTGCAGAGCCCCTTATTTCTACCGGGCCCCTTTCCAAGGCTCTGTTCACATAGTCAGATGTTTTGTAAAATTTTCTAAAATCAGATATTTCAACCTCAACTGGATAGACTGCTGTCTATTTCTACTCTGACTTTCCCTCTGCCATATTTAATTCAGATCAAACAGTATTGGAATGGTGGTTGGGATCTGTAAAAAATGCCTTTATTGTTAAGCTTACTTTTTCATGCTGAGGATTTTAAAGTAAATTACAAGTACCTTTCCATTTTATCCCTAAATATTTAGGCATGCATCTTTGAGAAGAAAAAAAATTTCCTACGAGGTCAAAAACAACATTGTTATTCCTAACAAAATTAATAATTATTCCTTAAGAGTATCTGTGTCCATATTCAGATCTCTGTATTTGTCCTCGAAATGCTTGTATGACTGATTTGCTCAAATCAAGATTCAATCCAGTACCCCTCTTTGTATCTGATTGTTCTGTTTCTTAATCTTTTTTTTTTTTTTTTAATAGACTGCTTCCTTTCTCATCTCACTGACTTGCTGAACAGAGTGGATCTTTTGTCCTACAGAATTTCCCACCCTCTGTGTTTGCCCGATTGTAGCCTCTTGGTACCGTTTAGCATGTTTCTCTATTCGCTGGAAGTTAGATTTAAAGAACTGACTACCTTACATTAAACATTTTCAGTTGTAATACCCTTGTGTATTTCTCACTGCATCACGCATGGAGGCAAATGGTACCTGATGGTCCTACCAAACTGTTTGACCTCTGTTTTAGAGAAGCGACAGCCTGACCTCTCAACTGTAGAGGTGTGCCCCCCACCCGCCACGATCAGAAAGGCGTCTGTGCAGTGTTACTTTGGCACATGTGAATAACTACTCCTTCCCCAATCGTTCAACTGACAGTTGACACAAAACGACAATCCTTGCTTGAATCAGTAGCTTCATGAGGGGGTTACCAAACGACTTTCTAAAGAGGACCTGGTCTATGTCTTCATCCTCTCTTAATTGGTTGATTTCAGTGGCCCCCTAACTGGTCTTCCCAAGTTCTTCCCCACCGCCCGCCATCACTTCTTGTCCACACGGCAGCCAGAGGACCTCCTGTCATGTCCCAGATCGTGTTGCTTTTCTGCCCAAGTCCTCCAGTGGCCTCTCGTGTTCATCACAGAAAGCCCACGTGGCTCTCCATGTCCTGGCCACAGCCCACTCTCTGATTCCATCTGCTACCACTGCCCTTTTCCCCTCCATCACTCTGCTGCAGCGCCCCCTGGCCTCTGGCTGCTCCCATGACACCCAAACCTGCTCCAGCCCGAGTCGCTCCATCACTGCAGGTTTCTTCTCAGGTGATATTGAAAGTAACTCCCCAAGCCCTCTGCCTACTCTCTCTACCCTGTCCTTGCTCTGCATCTCCTTGTAGCACTTACGTCCTTGCCGTGTGGTATTTACTTTTCTGGATGGCTTCCTACTCGAGTATGAATTCCATGAGAGTGGACACATTGCCATTTCATTTATTCCTGTGCCCTGGCTCTGAGCATGATGCCAAGGTTGGCACGTAATGCATATTTGTTGAATGAATACTAGATGACGGGATACTCAGTGAAAGTAGCACGTTACAATTGAGAATAGTTGTGTGTGTGTGTGTGTGTGTGTGTGTGTGTTTTCAGAAGAGTCACCTGGCTAAAGGGAATGTCACCTCTTTTCCATCACACTTTTGCTGAGCCATTGAAAGATGCATTTTGGGAAATTATATCTAGGTAATACAATTCCCGTAAAGTGCAACTCTAAAAATACTTCTCAAGGACGCGGACTCTTGTCCCGGCTTAGAATTCTTCAGGAGGGAAGTAGAAATGAAGTGAACTCCATTCTTTTAATATTTTCAAAGAATTACCTGCGGCGCAATCAGGGACAGCACGTCACCAGAGATCAGTCTCCAGTTACACCCAGCGCACCCCCACCAAAGGCAAATGAAACACAGGGAAGAGCCTTTCCTTCCTCCAAGTCAAGACTTGCTGAATTAGAGATTAT
This sequence comes from Lipotes vexillifer, assembly GCF_000442215.2. NCBI lineage: Eukaryota > Metazoa > Chordata > Mammalia > Artiodactyla > Lipotidae > Lipotes > Lipotes vexillifer. The sequence continues at coordinate 480,780 of NW_006785319.1, forward strand.
TTTCATACTTCTTAACAGGCCCATGATTAGAACTTAAATCAGAGAATTGCTTTTATCCCGTCCATTTAAGACTCATTGGATTGGAGGCGCACTTTCTAAAGGCCTAGAGAACGATGGCCTTAAACTCATACACCCTTCCAAATATTCAGGTCCCTCTTAGGCGTCTCACTTAAATGACCCCAATAAAATTGTCTCAAAAAGAGCAGCAATGAGCTTTCATATATTTGGGGGATAGTCTGAAACTGCCCATTCCCTCTTTAAGCTCTGTTCACCTGCTCCTTTCCTTCAGATAAATCCTTTTGAATTCTGGTGCCTTGCACATAGATATTGAAATAATAGACCCTGACTCCAGGATTTCTCCAACGCCTCTCACTGTGATCCTGATTTAAACAGACGGCGCCTCACACTTTCCTAAGTGAACGAGACATATGGCTATTGATGTGGCTTGTGTGCAGCCAAAAGGCTGGGGATGGGCCCGCCTACCTCCCCTTGATCAGACCACTAGTAATACTCTTAAAGACCACCCCCCCCCCCCCCCACCCTCCAGACGGCGCCTCACACTTTCCTAAGTGAACGAGACATATGGCTATTGATGTGGCTTGTGTGCAGCCAAAAGGCTGGGGATGGGCCCGCCTACCTCCCCTTGATCAGACCACTAGTAATACTCTTAAAGACCACCCCCCCCCACCCCAACCTTCTCTCCTCTGGATATGCACTGGCCTAATCCCAACTTCAGGGGAAAGGGAATAATAGGTAATTATAAGATTTCATTTACTTCCCGCCTACGGGGATTCACACGGAAGTCCAATGCAATTACATGGTGGCAGCAATGAAGGCTGAGGCCAGTGGGGCTGCCTGTCTCTGCTCCACAAAGCAGGTCATCCAGTTACAGCCAGACGGCAGTTTCCAGAAAATCCTGTAATTAGGTTGTGAAACGGTGGCAAATAGGATGAACCGAAGAGGCTGATGTGTGGCCCAAAGTAATTTGGTTTCTACTAAAATGTGCTGCAACCCACATCCTTCCTATTTATTAAAGCCCCATCATATACCATGTTACGCTATTGTGGCAGGTAATGGGGGGCAGGCTCTTAACTGTAATGAAATTAGATTCCCCCTTGCCTGCACCAGAGCCACAGTGACATCTTGTAAAACCTGTGACAATGATTTCTCAAAAATAGACTTGACAAAAAAAACAACAACACAAAAAACACTGGAATCCACTTCACCATAAAGAATTAAAGAGCTCAAAGCTCATGAGGTTGGACACTTATGGTCCCACTGTACCACCTGCTCTCAATTCAAAGCTGTTGTAAAGCCAGGTAGCTAGAGGAGGAGAAACAATAGTCAATGAGCCTTTATGTTTTATCTACAAAGATTGTTTTCCTGTTTCTAGAAAGTGAACAGCAACAAACAATATGGTCCTGCCTTGCAATGATGGTCCTGACTTCCGATGTTTTCTTGAATTTGCATCATCTTTTCCTATCTCCTTTAAAAGTATGCACATAGAAGACAAAAAGGTGAGATTGGAAAATAAGCACCTGTGTAATATGATATTTTAAATAACTGAAAGCTTGTGGGGATGTAAGGTCTTTGTGTTGTTCTCCTGAAACAGTTGGTTCTCACTCCATTTTTATTTCCCATTTTGTCAAACTGATCTGTCTGGCACTTTGGAGCTGCATCTGATTGCACACGTGAGCTTCTCTAATCACTCACTGAATAAAGCAACAAGGTCAGGGATCATCAAGTGGTCAGAGAAAGGGTCGTAGGTAATGATTTACTTAAGATTCAGCTGCAAGGACCAACTACATTGATAAGACATTGACAGTAAGTGAGGCGAACAAGGCGACACGTGAAACAAGTTTTCAATCAATGACGCCAAGGACAGTGTTGTTTTAGAAGCTTCAGCCCCTGGAGAGAGATCAACTGTCCTTGGCTGGCAGGCAGCCCAGAGCTTAGTGCTGGGGCCCTGGGGAGGAACCCTTGCCAGGACCTGGCCCACCAGAGATCGAGATGGAAAACAGACTGACGATTCACGATAGCCCTGCAGACAGAGGGGAGTTGGCTGCAACTCAAGAGCCAGGCCTCTCTAAGGAAGAAGAGAGGCCCTTTAGCAGGGACAAAGAAGCTTAGTCAGTTGAGCTGCAGGGCCCAGCATGAGACGGGGGCTTTGGGAAAGCAGAGCTGCATGAAAAGGAAAACGTACAGGTGGAGGAAATTCAGGGATGTTGGTAGAAATGGAATGAATGTGACTAGCGATGTAATGTCTTCTTTTAAAAAGCAAATACCCCGGGGCTGAAAACCATCGAGAGAGATTTATGATTTATATTCAGAGACCCTGAATAAGTGGCCCAAGGTCAAATGGTAGAACTGAGGAATCAGGACTTCCAGTGAGACTTCATGACCTTGATCCCAGTTAGAACAAGGGACCGGTCACTGTTTCGCAAGCAGCAGTCACGTGTGGAGTCATCTCACACCTTTTTTTATACCGCACATTACTTGGACTATGATTTACATTTTGTTCTCTTTAAATATTCAACTTTAATTGAGCGTCATCTTAAGCAAAACTATCCTTGATATTACTATGTATAGTTTTTCTAATACAAGTTAAAGTAAATACAAAATATTAAAACTAGCAAGGGGGGGGCTTCCCTGGTGGCGCAGTGGTTGAGAGTCCGCCTGCCGATGCAGGGGACGCGGGTTCGTGCCCCGGTCCGGGAAGATGCCACATGCCGCCGAGCGGCTGGGCCCGTGAGCCATGGCCGCTGAGCCTGCGCGTCCGGAGTCTGTGCTCGGCAACGGGAGCGGCCACAACAGTGAGAGGCCCGCGCACGGCAGATATCTGTGTATATGAGATTAATTGAAGCAGCTGAGTCACACGACTTCAGGCTGGCGAGTCTGAAATATGCAGGACAGGCCAAGAGAGGCAGACCCAGGGAAGAGTTGATGTTGTAGCTCCAGTCTAAAGGCAGTTTTCTGAAAGTCCTCAGGATCTTAGCTGGTTTTCCACATGCATAATTATGCCCTTTTCAGATTGGATCTTTTGCTTTTTGTTTGAGATAAAACATAGTTTTGCCCCGATTTAGGCCATGGTTTCTTTTAAATTCAGTCTCTAGAAGAGAGCACAATAAGTCACCGACCTCCTTTAGCATAAAGGCCGGCTAGATTTGCTGGGGCATCTTTCCCAAGTTAATTTAATAAATATTATTTTATCATCTACTGTTGTTACTCCTGATATCCTGAAAGATATAAAAGAGAAACATGAAATGATCATTTCCCATTCTCAAGGAGCTTACAACTCACTGTGGTGGGGAAATTTCGGGTATTCCAATGTGATGCATATAGGATATACAAGCAGCCTCTGCTAGGAGAGTGCACAGCAAGTGGTAATGATGTGTATGTGGGTGTCTAAGGTCCCCCCCGCCCCAGGTCTTCCCCTTTAACCCACACTGCTGACTAAATTTATCATTCATTTTAATCCTTTGGGGTTATAGTCACTTAATGAAGTTTTTTTTGACTTCACGGTATTTGTAATTACATTCTTGTGGGAGATACAAAAATGCAGAAACTATTTTCTGTGTTTAAAGAGCTTTAAAATGCATTTGGAGATACTCATAGGAAACTCACAGGAAAGTGATCCAAGGGTCACTTGAATGCACAGATGAACTTTTACATGACATTAGAGTGGGGCATGGGCTGAGGTGGATCTGGGGGCACTGTGGCACTGGGGATGCTTGCTCTTGGCTTAAAGGAAGGTGGGACCAGGAGATGCACTGAGGAAGAGGCAAAGCACAGGGAAGGAATCATATGGTACATTTGCATAGGAATGGTTGACTGACATATAAGATCTATGCAGTGAGTGCATTTGAAAAGGAAAATTCAGGCCAGATTATGTATGTGCTCAAATGCCAGGCTGACACTTTTGGCAATGACCTTGGAAGAAGTCGTTGGAGGTTACTGAGTAAAGAATAAAACAAAAACATGAAAACATAGAGCTGGAGAGGATATTAGAGGTCCTTGAAGCTTCTGACCTCTTTTTATGAAGAGGTTGCATTTCTTTGCCAATGGTATTGAGGATATTCTGCTTTGGAAAGCAGGCTTCCATAAAGCAAAAGCATAAAAATTATATGAGGAGTAGAAATCTGGCAGCTCTTCTCTCTCGTAATGCCCTTTCACAATACAACTATCTTAGCTGAGTGCTAGAATGCAATGTTATTAGCACAATTTAGTTGATTTGTTAGCTAGTTAGGCACTTTGTAAGGTTCTAGTATTGGGCAATAAAGTGAGTGGGTGGGTGGGTGGGGAATTCCAAGCCTCTGACTACAAGGTGCTGTCCTGGGAGAAAAGATATTCAGGACCACAACAGATGTACCAGGATTTGCAGGAATCAGCAGGAGAGCCCGGGACACTCAGAATGCCTAGGAAATTCAAAAGGGGAGGTAGGAGTGGAATCCTGAAGACAAGTTTGTTGTACTGTATGGGGACAAGATGGCTTGATTTTAGTCCCTGCTTTATCATTCCCAAAATGTATGGCAATAGATTAATTGACTTCTTTTGACCTTCACTGAGCTCTCCTTTTAGTAAACTGGGAATAATCTTGCCCACGACAGGATTACCTAGGGTGGTAGACAGAGTTTCAGGAGGCTCCCATGACTCCCGCCCCAGCGTTTACACCCCCGTGTGATTCCCCTCCCCACCGAGTGTGGCAGGATTGGTGTATTAGTCCTCTCAGGCTGCTGTAACAAAATACCATAGACTGGGGGGCTGAAAGGACGGACATTAATTTCTCGCAGTTCTAGAGGCTGGGAAGTCCAAGATCAATGCGCTGGCAGATTCAGTTTCTGGTAAGGGCCCTCTTCCTGGCTTGCACATGGCTGCATTCTCGCTGTGCCCTTACACGGCGGGGAGGGGCTGGGGTTGCTATTGAGCTTTGGTCTCTCTTCTTCTTCTTGTAAGGACACTAATCTCACCATAAGGGCTCACCCTCATGACCTCATCTAAACCTAATCACCTCCCAAAGCCCCCACCTCCAAAACCATCACATTGGGGGTTAGCACTTCGACATATGAATTTGAGGCGGACACAAACACTCATTCCATAACAATCAGTGACTTGTTTCTAAGAGAATACAGTGAGGATGACAGGATATACATGATTGCATGGTGATGTTGTAAAAGATAGTAGCCGCTATCTTGCTGGAATTTCTCTCTCTCTTGCTGGTATTCGGAAAGCAAGTGGCCATGTGGGGGACCCCCACAGGGCAAGGAACTGTGGGTGGCCTCCAGCCAACATCCAGCAAAAGGCTGATGCCCTCAGTCCTACAATGGCAAGGAACTGAATTCTTCCAAAACCTCAAGTGAGTTTGCAAGTGGATAATCTCCCATTGCAGCCTCAGTACCTCTGGCTCCAGAGGTACTGAGACAGTACCTCTGGCCTGCATCTTGACTGCAGCCTCATGAGACTGACTGCAGGGACCCAGTGAAGCCATTCTTGGCCTCCTGACCCACAGAAACTATAAGATAGTAAGTGTGTGGTTGTGAGCAGCTAAGTTTGTGGAAATCTTGTTACATAGCAATGGCTAACTAATACACCTAGCCTAGTGCTTAACCCCAAGTCATTGCTCAGTATTAACTTTCTCTCCTTCCTCTATTACATTTATTTCTTAATGTGATTTTTGCTGAGACTGCTCTTTAAAGCATTGCTTATCACAACACGCCCATGGGACAGGTCCAACCTGGATAATCATTATTTTCTTCCTTGCAGTTTCTCTGTCAGTGACATGAGATTAATCCAACCGTATAAACAGATTGCAGCACTAATATGCTCATGAAAAACCAATTCAGCCCAGAAAAGTCTATGTTAGTCCCCCATAAATGGATATATGTGTCCTTTCCTTTTCCAGAAACCGTTTTTGCTTTCCTCTGCTATCTCTGTGATTCATCGCTTTCTCATTGTTGTCTCCCTTGCCCCAAATAAACATGTGATCTTCATAAACAGTGTTGTGGAGGCTGTTAGCCTCTCACCAAGGACATGTGTTCTCCTCTCATGCTAGAGAGTTGTTGCTGGGAAGTGGCTGCTCCTGCAGGGACTCTACGTCCAGGCACTAACTGGCCCCCTCCCCCCCCACCTCCTGCCATGTTCCGTTGGGACCATGTGATTAATTCAAGTCAATGGAATGTGGGTGGAAGTGATCTATTTTCAGACCTCTGCCTGCTTGTTTTTCCACATGATCTACTACATCTTTCTTCCCTCTACCACCAGAAGCGAGGGCTCTGAGGCCACAAGGGATGATGGAATCTCAGGATGGAAGCAGGCTAGAGCTGGGGTTTCTGAATCACTTGCAAATCCCTAGAATACATCTGCCCCTCAAATACTTGACTAGAATTAGAGTGGAAAAATATTTGATTATGCAGAAGCCCTGAGGTTTTACCTACAAAGAAGCTACTTGGATTTCTGTCTTCATCAGTTTGGGCTGCTATAACAAATGATCACAGACCCAGTGGCTTAAACAACAAACTTTGATTTCTCACAGTTCTGAAGGCTGGGAAGTTCAATATCAGTATCATTGTCTGGGGAGGACCTGCTTGCTGGCTTGTAGATGGCTGTCTTCTTGCTGTGTCCTCAGATGGTAAAGAGCAGAAAGTAAGAGCAAGCTCTTGTGCCTCTTTTTTTTTTTTTTTTTATATAAGGGCATTAATCCCATTCACGAGGGCTCCACCCTCCTGACCTAATGACCTCCCAATGCTCCAACTCCTAACACCACAACATTAGGGGTTAGGATTTCAGAATATGAATTTTGGGAGGACACAAACATTTAGTCCATAAACATTACTTTAATTGATTTGCTCTATAAAAGTAGTTTCAAGCCAAGTTCCCAGGCAGAAGGTAATGCCTAAGTCCCTCCAACGTGGAAAGGCTTGAAGCTGCCCACCAGGGTTTGGACTTAAGCAGACCTTGAACCTGAACACTGCTCCTACAGACTGTGGTGTATCTCTTGCTATGCTTTCCCTTGGTGGCCTAAGTATTCTTTACTTTCTTACTTTCTGTAGGCTGTTGTCCTGGTCAAACCAGCCAGAACCTCCAGAACCATGACATTGGAACACTGTCTTGCATTAAACATCAGAGTGACTTTGAACTCATGATGCCATGAACCAACCCTCTCTCCCCACCCACCCCTGACAAGATGCGTCCCCTTGGAGACCAAAGCGGGTGTGAATCAAATCAGAGTGTGCTTTGCACCTTTGGACACTAAACTTGACAGCTGGTCCCCAACTTGTACCTGATCCTATATCTAAGTCATTGCCCAACTTCCTTTCATTTTCTCTGCATCCCCAACTACACCATTGCTGCAGAGGCAGTGTGCCTGAGGCCTTGCCTGCCCAAACATGCATGATATATCCATGATCCTGGCCTTAAGGGAGGCTCTTGATTTCAGCTACTTATCTGAAACACATATCTTTATTTGTGGGTCATTTTGACACTTGGTTGTATACACTTCAAGATTTTAAGAAAAGTTATCACTGCCTTGTGGATCCTGGGCACGTTTGTTAAGTACAGTCTATAGTTATCTGGTTTTATAGACTGGCTGTTATACAACTTCTCTATGTTGACTTGAGTCAAAGCCAAAGTTTCTGAGCCTCTAATGCAATCGTATTTCCCTGAGGTCAGTTGTTAGTCTCTCTTCTTGAAGATTGTGCTGAAAGACCAGTGATCTTAAATAGTCCTCGTCCCATCCAAGATTCCAAGGATGACTCCCAGGAAGGTGATATAGGAGGGCTGATGGGGCAGTTTTAGCCTCTGTCGGACACTGTATTCCTGGGGACAACTCCTATCCTTCATAGAATGTTTTTTCACCTTCTAAGCTTTAAGTATTTCCCTTTTTCATCAGTAAAAATCCCCAATCACAAAAAATATATCAAGTAAGATGAACCCATTGTCTCCCCTGAAGGATGCTCTTACATGGTCCAAAGCGGAATGGCTTTAGGAAGCAGCAACTTTCCAGTGAGGAGTTAAATGACATTTTTGCCCTTAAAAGATGCTAAACAACCTGACTTAGTATTTGGTTCCCTTCCCTTCATCACATTCCAACCCACATCTGTATGATCCACCTAATTTATTGTCCTTTAAAATTTTCAGTGATTCCTTGTCAGCAATATAGCTTCAGTGGCTTTACAAAGACTCTGTTGTTTATCTCTAGATTTTTGTGTGCAGACTAAAGATGAGAAAAATTATTGTTTTACTACATAAAACCATGGAAACATGGGAAGTATCTTTTGTTTGGGGGAACAAGTATTACATATTACCAATATATCTGCCTTGTTCAATAACTTTATATATGTTTACTTAAATCAGGTGTCCTATTCTTATTGAATATGTTTTAGGATAAATGGAAATCATCCATTTGTCCATTCAGCTATTATTCTCCCATTCACTCATTCCACGTTGTTTTTTTTTTTTGAATTAAGAACTGTTGGGGTTACATGGTGAATAAGACAGAGTCTTATATTTACAGAACCAATACTCAGTTTATTTAATCTATTAAAATGGTTTCTCCCATTCTGAATGAGAAATTTTACTTTCATTATTTTCTGAGGTGTACTTTCAGTTGTGATTCTAAGAGCTAGTTTCTCATTCCGTATCTCTAGAATAAATGTGAGCCCCTGTCCAGGGTTTCTGGCCCTCAATCCTCATCAAGTATTTTTTTTGGAAAAATAGTTTTTCTTCACAAGAGAGAGGAATACATGGAAAGAGCTCCAATCTTGACCTTCAGGATGATACTAAAATGCCCACTAAGAGCAGAGAGCGTGTCGAACCCAGAGTTGTGGGCGCCGTGGCCTCACTTTGTGATGTTTACTCCTGGTAGCCGCTGTCATGACACAGGGCGCCCTGCAGTCTGTCTTGAGGAATGTCTTGTCTGAGGAATGTCCCTCAGCTGTGACCTCTGGAGCAGACTTCTGGGGACCACACTCACGATGGAGATTTCTCCTTGGCAGCTGGTCTCAGTATCACCTGGTGAAGGAAAATTCCACGTCTGCTCCTGTCAGTGGTGGCAACCGCTCTCAGTCTTTCAACAGCTTCTACTGGAGTGGAAACCAGGGCGAGGGTCTTCTCACAGTTGTATCCATTGGCAGCTGGAGAAGAATCCTTGCTCCCCATTCCTTCCTGTGAGTCTTGGCCCTCGGAAAGGACCAGCCCAGAGAAGTTTTCAGAATGGACTCTGCTGGATCTTCTGGAGGACAAATTTGAGGAAATTTCAAAACAACCCTTACAGTGTGCAGTGGATACTTTCATACTCTCCAACTACCCCATAAACCCCCTTGGTTGTGTTGGACTCCATGACTCAAAATGAACTCTTACCCTTGCCGAGGGGCACAGGAAGCCAGCAATGGTCCCTTCTTCTCAGCAGCGAATCCAATGCTGGTCATTCATTCACTTAACTTTTTTCTTGAGTATCGATTCTAAGAGCTGTTGGGAGTATAATAATGGCCCAATAATGGTATAACTGTTGGGGTTATAATAGTATTCATATATTATACTAAAATATTCATATCCACACCAATATATGGCTATAACTTGTAGCAAATACAATACAGTGGAAGGGAAACACAGGCTAGTATGAAAGAAGGTGGTCATGGGAAGGAGGCTGCGGTAGGGTAGCCCTGGGGTACCGATGTTGAAGCTCAGATCTGAAAGGCTTACAGATGAGTGGCATCTTTTTAGGAACTGGAGCAGCGCAAGAGGAACAGGGCATCAGGGTCATGCAGACCAGACACAGGTCATGAGTATGGAGACGACCTTAAAGATATCCCAGGAGAAGAAGCCAAATGGCAGTAGGATATATCAATCTAATGCAAAGAAAGCTAGTCCAAAGAAGAAAGGTGAACCAAGAAATAAAAGTGGGAGTCACCTTCATACACATGATAATTAAAGCCACTAGACGCACTTAATGGGATTGCCTAGGGAGAGGGTGAGGGGTCAGTCGATAAAGGGTCTTCAGACTGAGCCTCGAGTGGATCCCACACTTACTGGCAGGTGGAGGAAGGAGGCTGGACAATGCGAAAGCCCAATTCCAAGTTACCTAATCATGCGTTCTCCCTGGAAGCTCAGAGGTCCTCCATGCTTTGTATGTCTGGAAATTGATTTATAGAGATGTCCTTGTATTCTTAACCAAAGTGAGGGAATATGAAAAGATACTTGTGTGAAATCAAGTTAATGTTCATCTCCTACATTAGACTGAAAATACAATAAGAGCAGAGAAAGTCTCGTTTGCTCACTCAATTCCTAGTACTTAGCATAGTGCCTGGCCCACATAGGAACTCAGTAAATATTTGCTGGAAAAAAAAAAAAAAAAATCCATCCATCACAACCTCTGGGAATAATATAGCAATTTAACCAGTTGAAGTAGGATTAAGTGCCTCAGCAAAGGGAAGTACTTAGAATACTCGCAATAAATATATAGATATACACACGTGCATACAAACACACACAGGGCAAATTTATCCTTATTCACAAAAAATTGAAGACATACAAATTTCTAATTTTTTCGTATATACTAACTGTGTCTACCTGGGCTGGAAGAAATATTAACGTGTAAGTGTTTAATTTTTAGAGCGCTCTAGAATGGAATCGAAAGTATTCGTAGATCCAAACAGGAAAAAAGGAAAAAACATACCCTTGAGGCCAAGATGGTAGGTAAGAACCCAAATAAACCTGAGAGATTTATCTCAAATAAATTCCTTGAGGGAAATGCAACACCACTTTCCCCCTCGAAATGACAAACCTCTAAAGGAAAGTTTGGTTCATGGTTGCTGTAGGTCAAGTGGCTGCTTTAAAGCTACGGGCAAATGAAAATGTAATCCCTTTGTTATCACCCGTCCACGCCAATGAGTCAAAATGGGATTGCGACTTATATGTGTGGGAATTTTTTCGGTGTGTAGTTATCAGAAACCTAAGCCCAGGAGTGATAGGAAAAGAGAGACAGAGGCAGAGAGAGAGGGAGAGAGGGAGAGAGGGAAAGAAAAAAAGAAAGAGAGAAATTCAGTACGCTGTAGGACAGAAAAATATCATCATACTAAGGTAATGGTTATATAAACAGCATAAAGAGCCTATAAACTGGTGTAGTCAGGATTATATTCGGGATTGGATTCATCAGAAATGTTAAGATTCAACATTTCCTTTTCATCAGTTATTGAATCCTCAGTGTGCGTAGTGCTATTATCAGCAAATTCGTTATATGATATTGATCTGTAAATTAGCAAGGACCGTAGTAATAATTTTAACTCCCTAACTCCCTATTTATAAATGAAAGCTTCATTGCAGAGTTCCACTTATGCTACCAGACTAGTAATTTCACAGGATAACTGTTATTAAAACAACAAACTGAAATCCACTCTATAGGATGGCCTCATTTTTCTTTTCCATACTATAGAAAAACCCATTGCTGTGACTGTTGACTAATACTGTTTTGGGGTGAAATGGACAGTTGTCCCAATTATTTTATGGGTTTCCGATTTGAGCATTTATCCTTGAAATTATCCAAAAAGGCATACAAGCTACCTTTTGTGTGTCCATACAGAGGACAGATAATAAGTGATTATGTTCCTAATGACTGCTTGTTTAAGTCAATTGTTTAGAACTCAAAATGTATTTTTCCATAGAATAATTATAATATTATCAGATTTGATGCTGTTGACATAGGAGTATTGTATTTTTTAAGGTTCACGTTCCTGTTAAGATTTGTGGTAAATCGGCTTCTAGTCGTTGGCCTGGGAAAACTTGGACTGTTTATAATATTTTTTTTTCTCCAGGAAAATGTACTCCAAATTCCAGCAGGAGACCCCAGGCACACATGCCCCTCCCCAGGCAGCAGCTCCTCCGGCATTGGCCTTGGGGGTCAGGGATCCGTGAGATCCTTCAATCTTCAATCTCATTGAATGAGATTGAGCTTTTATAACCTGCTAACACTTTTTAGGCACGATAGAAAAATATCCTTCAGGGGTCAGTGTCCAGGTTTCCTGTTTGGGTGAAGAGACCGCCTTTCCCTGTCAGCAATGGGGACCTCACGTTTAGACCCTTCTGGGGTTGGTACCCTTCCAATGATCCCCACATCCTGGTGTTCATGCTGTTGTGTGACCTCTGCCCCTTGAGTGACCGTGGACCTTAGTCCTGACTGACTGAATGAATATAATGATAGTCCTGACTGAATGAACATACTGTGGCCGAGGTGATGGAATGCCCCTTCTGAGGTCGGGGGACAAGGAGACGGTGGCTTCTCCCTTGGGTGCCCTCTCTCTGGCTCCTTCTGGGGGAAAGCTGGCTGCCATATTGTGAGGCATCGAAAATCAAGAAGCAAGATTATCTCTTCACTTTTCAGTGAACTTAGGAGGAAATCTGCAACTGCGGCCTATATAACATGAAAAAGAAAGCACATCTTTCTTTCTTTTTTTTTTTTTTTAAAGAAAATTACTTATAAAATTATAAAAGACATACTTTCCCCTGTGGAAAGCCTGAACAATATAAAAACAAAGAAATGCCAACTGTTCATAATCTCACCTTTTAAACATGAGTGTTTTAAATACATTGGTGTATTTCTTATCTCTTTTTGTAGGTGCTTTTTTCTTTCTTTTTGGTTAACTTAGTTGAGAAGTAATACCTTTGACAATTTAAGGTGATTTTCCAGGAAAATCTTTTTTTCTATTTTATTTTACTTTTTTATTTGATGTGGACCATTTTTAAAGTCTTCAGTGAATTTGTTACAATAGTGTTTCTGTTTTATGTTTTGGTTTTTTGGCCCCAAGGCATGTGGGATCTTAGCTCCCCGACCAGGGATCGAACCCACACCCCCTGCATTGGAAGGCGAAGTCTTAACCGCTGGACCACCAGGAACTCCCTCCATATTATTTTAAACTTTTATAAGACATTTTAAAAGAGATGTATTCTATTCCATATTCCAATATATCATCATTTACTTATTTCCCTATTTGTGGACATTTAGACTATTCCCAGATTTTCACTATTATAAACATTTTTGATTATAGATCTTTGTGCAAATTTTTCATGAGGACAGAACTTGTATTGCTAAGGCAAAGTTTTTGAAAACTTTTAGTGCAAATTTCCAAATTATTTCCTAGAATGATTGAAACATTACAGACATTTACATTCCTACAGGTAATATAGGGACGTGCCTGCCTCTCTTATACTGAAAATTAACATAAAAACAAACCGTTGGCTAAGTTGATGGCAAAAAAAACCCTTATTGTTTTCACAAATCATTTTTTAATACCTTGGAGGTTCACTTCAGGCACAAAAGTCTCTATTAGTGAGGTTTTATTGTAGCTACAAATAGTAAGAGGCGTTGAAGGAGAATCAGCCTAAAATCTAGTCAAATTATTATCCACTAACTTATTATCACTCTCAATGCTTGTTGAAGGGAGAACTTAATTGTATGTTGCTTCTAACAATGTCCCTATTCAAAGCCTTCATCAGAAAGGGTAACCTTTATTTATTTATTTATTTTTGGCTGCATTGGGTCTTCATTGCTGCGCACAGGCTTTCTCTAGTTGCGGCGAGCGGGGGCTACTCTTCATTGCAGTATGCGGGCTTCTTATTGTGGTGGCTTCTCTTGTTGGGGAGCATGGGCTGTAGGCACGTGGGCTTCAGTAGTTGTGGCACTCGGGCTCAGTAGTTGTGTCTTGTAGGCTGTAGAGTGCAGGCTCAGTAGTTGTGGCTCGCGGACTCTAGAGCGCAGGCAAAGTAGTTGTGGCACACAGGCTCAGTAGTTGTGGCTTGTGGGCTCTAGAGCGCAGGCTCAGTAGTTTTGGCTCACGGGCTTAGCTGCTTTGTGGCATGTGGGATCTTCCCGGGCCAGGGCTCAAACCCTTGTCCCCTGCATTGGCAGGTGGATTCTCAACCACTGTGCCACCAGGGAAGCCCAGGGAGGGTAACCTTGTCTCATCTTGCAAATTCCAAACTGTAGCTCTTATCCAGAAGCCTACTTCCTCCCCAAGCCCTCCACCCACAGTCCAAACAGTGGATTTCCAAGTGTGGCTGGGGAGCTGTGTCCATGAGAACAGCACCCAAGTAAAATGTTCCTGGAATCTCTTTGAGGCTTATTGGATTCTTATCTCTAGGGCCCAGGAAATCTGACTTTTTTAAAAAAACAATTGAATCTTATGTGCATGTGAATTGATTCTTACGTGCCTGTGAATTTTATTTTTATTTTATTTTTGCTTCAGATTTTACTTCCTATGAGTGATGACGTTATTCTTTTGCTTTGCTTTTATTCAAAACTTGTAACTCTTCCCAGAGGTTAATAAGTCTCTGGTGAATCTAATTATAAGCTATAGCAATAAAGTTCCATTTAGGAAATGCTCACATAATTGACCCACATTAGCTACAGTGAGAACATCACCACTTTGGGAATCTTTTTAATTTAAATAGTGTTTGGTAAATCAACTTCTCATTTAAAAGAATCTGAATTCTAATACACTGACACCCACACAGCCACCATTTTATCTGACAAAGAAAAGAGAAGAGACCTTCCCATTTTTGACATTTTATGGAAGTAGATTTAGGATAACCAAGGAAAAATTAATTTTAACTCAAAACCTTCACAGAAGTTATGTCACTAAAGTCCAGCACAGAGACAGAAAACCACGTTGGCTTTGGAGGAAGATTTGAGTTTGCTTCTCGCTCTGCCACTCCTGGCTGTAGGTGCCTAAGCAAAGCCTGAGTGTCTGTGAACCTCAGTGTTTCCTCTGTGAAATGGGGATTTTACAGGTTGTTGTGAAGATCAACTTCTGTACTAGGGAAGAACAGATCTGCCTCCATATTGGATCTGTTTCTTTGTATTCTATTGCTTTTGCTACAAATTAAGAATGTTGCCTGTAGACTGAAACATATAGGGTAGCCCATTATCAAGGCTCTGATCTTTAAAGGTATAACACTTTCCCATTCACTTAGAGATAAAAAGTTGCAAAACAGAGAATGACATCTGTCTTATCAGAGGTTTACAGGAACATCGTGACCGGACTTAACAGGACAGTTGCAGGAACAAAGAGTTCCAACCACACCCCCTCCCCTTTTCACATTAAAGAAACCTGAATTCTAACTCGAGTAAGATGGTTCTTTGGGACACTAGTCCACCATCTCCTCAGTTGCTATTCCTTGCCCCAACACCTCATCTCTTGATTTCTTTGCCTGTCATGCAGTGAGCAGTGCAAGTTTGGACTTGTAGCAGTATGACAATATAGGCAGATAGGCCTTTGAGTCTCAGCTGTTCCAATGCCTTTCCCAGTCCCCGTCCTGGAACCCATGCCTCTACCTGGCAGAAAGGCATGCCGGGTGGCTCAAAATTCCAGGAATGAAGGAACTGAGACCTGATTTTGTATAATCTAAGCATCTCTTTTCTGTCCTATGTCTCTTTTGAATTTGAGCTGCCAATAATTATTTTTTTGGGAGGGGGGGGGTGATGGGGTTTGTGACATTTCTATGAGTACATATCTATGAATATTTTCTTTATTTTCATAATTATAACCTTTAGAATCATACCATGCTCCTTTGTCTGCATCTATCAAGTTGATTACATGCCTTTCCAAAATTTATAAGTTGATTAGTTATATTAATATATTTCCTAACAACCAAAACATAGGCGTTTTGGTGTAGGATTCACTTAATCGTGCCATAAAGTTTTTTACTGTTAGGTTTATTAAGGTAGTATCCATTTTTTTCAGTAGGTTGCCTTTTTATTTTGTTGATGGTTCCTTTGATGTGCATAAGCTTTTTAGTTTGCTGTCCTGCCTTTCATTATTTTGCATTTATTGGTTTTGCTCTTTTTTGTCAGATTCAGAAAATCATCTCCAACACCTATGTCAAGGAACTTATTGCCTTTATGTTTTCTTTTATGAGTTTTATGGTTTTACATCTTCCATTCAAGTCTTTAACTCATTTTAAGTTATTTTTTGTGTATGGTGTATGATAGTGGTCCAGTTTCATTCTTTTGCATGTGGCTGCCCAGTTTTCCCAACAACAGTTAATAAAGAGATGATTTTATTCTTCCTTTATTTATTCTTGGCTCCCTTGTCATAAATTAATTGACCATATATGCTTAGGCTTATTTCTGTGCTATTTTTTCCATTGATCTGTGTGTTTTTATGTCAATATCGTACTGTTTTTATGACCATAGTAATAGAGTTTGAAATCCTGAAGCATGAAGCCTCCAGGTTTTTTCTTTTTTACCGTGATTGCTTTTGCTATTTGGGTTTTTTTGTGGTTCTATGCAAATTTTAGAATTGTTGGTTCTATTTCTGTGAAAAATGCTATAGAAATTTTGATAGGGATTGCAGTGAACGCGTATATTGCTTTGGGAAGTTGTTTTTAAGTGACTGTTGAATCAAGGACATTTGTCACTTCTTTTGTGACGAATTCCACAATTTTTACTGAAGTTTTTAAAAGGCAAGCTGTTGTCCCTGTGGTTTTTGGGTGTACCTCTCCAGAGAAAGGAGAATGGCTGTAATTTTCACACCACCAGATCACAGAGGAGGGTGAGCCTGGCCCGTGGCAAAGAAGAAGCAAACATTTTGTGGTTCTTTTTCCCCCAGCGCAGAGGGCTGTCAGCCGTCCTGTTAGAAGCAGAGTAAATGGGCAGCGAAGCAATGCTCTGTGGGGTCCATCCCTGTTTATTTTGTTCATCGAGGGTCTCGCAGCAGCCTTCCCGAAGCTTATTCCAGGCCCTGCAGAGGGGCTGGCATCCAGCAAGGGGAGAGGCAGAATGCAGGTAGACCCGAGACAGGGCACACATTTGGGCCCATCATCAAGAACCTCCACTGACGATGGCATTTTTTTCTGGACCTTAACCTGCCCTTGGAGGGAAAAAGTAAGGAAGTGAAAATGAAGTGCCCTTGAGGGCTTGGGGTGGAGGACAAGGGTGTCAGCCACAGGGCACCTTGGACGAGGATCTCAGTCATTTATATTTGCACCCCTTCCCAGAAGGCGAGCTTGCCCTTTGCCACTGGGAACCGTTGTCATGCAGGGAATAATAGAGAAGAGTGAGTGCATTTCCCAAGTCAAAGAGTGAGCCCGTGGAAGCCCTGTTCCCTGTGCATTTGTGCCTGTCGCCAAAGAGCTGGGTTTGCCCAGAATGGGCATCAGAGCCCCTTTTCATTCCTCTCAGTCTGCTCTGGTTACAGCTAAACGATTCAGAGGTCCTTTTTCCCTACTTGGACAGGAGGAATTTATAACCCTATGTTTCCCAAGGTGACAAATTCATGTAATTCCACCTCCATGAAAAAAAAAAAAATGACATAAAGGGAAACCTCTTACATCCTGCCCCCCAATGCCTTACTTTGGCCACAAGAGAGACTGCTTCTTGCTAAAGTTAATCCATTATTCATGGGCCAAAAGCCTCAGAGGTCTCTTAGAAATTAAATTCATCTTCAAAGAGCAGAATAGGACATCATCTTATTATACATTGTGAACTGGGATTTTTTTAGAATTGGCATCAACACCCTAAAAGTAGAATCAAATATGTAATGTGGTTCATTCATAGCATGTAGGCTTAAAACTGAAGAAAATTATCTGTCTTTATTCTGGGTGGAAGCTCTTGTACATGCTCACAGGGGCTCCAAAAGAAATGCATGGAGTCTGTTCAAGTTCTCTGGGTTTAGCAGAGAAGGTCCCAGATCATAGCTAGAGCTGTGCTCATTGACAGAGGGGTCAGTGCCTTTTTCCACATCTTTGGGATGTTTGGAGAGTGTCTCAGATGGTAAAACTAAAAATGATGGATACTGGAGATGGAGACTCTAGCCCATTTTAGGTAAGGATTAGTTCATAGATTAAATATAGTTGAATAAATCTAAATATCTAACAACGTTGAGATCATTCGTTCTGGAGATAGAAATACTACATTTGAGGGTGCCTCTGCTACTTGTGAGGTCTGACTTTAAGTCACATGGTAGTTGTAAACTTGCTTTCTTATTGGTACAACAGGACTCCCAAGCCTAGCCTAACTCACAGACATTAGGACAATACTTTGAAGCTGTCCAGGACACACAGCAGTGCTGCCACGTGGTCCCGGCTCACGAATGGCAAGCGTAATTTATGATCTAAAAGTGCTTCCACCGGGTAATTCCACGGTAGTTACTAATGGCCCCTGTGAAACTTGTTAAGACACTAGAGGACTAGAGAAGTGAGGCACCAGAGTGGTCAGGAGACCAGGCTTGGAGCTGCACTGCCTGGGAGCACTGCAGGAGGTGCGGGAGCTCGAGCCTTGTTCTGTCCTTCCTGTCACTCATCAGCTGAAAGGGATCAATGACAGATCCACTTGTAGAGTTTCTGTGAGGATTAATAAGCTGCTGGCTACAGATCCCTTGAGACTGTGCCTGTCACAGGGCAAGCCCTAGGTTGCTCTTTGACATTATTATTATTGTTGTTGTTGTTGTTATTATTATTATGTTTAATGCAGTGGTTTCCAGTGCATGGTCTTAATGATCACATTCCAGTGCAAGAAAGCCAGGGCCATGGTTCATTTTTTTGCCTTTCTTTCCCTCTTTCTTTCTTTCTAAATTGACATATGCTTGATTTATAATGTGTTAGTTTCAGGTGCTTCAGCAAAGTGATTCAGCTATACACATATATTTATATATCTTATATATATTTATATGTATTTCGTTTCAGATTCTTTTCCATTATAGGTTATTAGAAGGTATTCAATATAGTTTCCCTGTGCTATAGAGTAGGTCTTTTTGGTTAGCTATTTTATGTATAGTGGTGATTATCTGTTAAATCCAAATTCTTAATTTATCCCTCCCCCCACCACCCCACTTTCTCCTTTGATAACTAGAAGTTTGTTTTCTGTGTTGTGAGTCTGTTTCTATTTTGTGAATAAGTTCATTTGTATCATTTTTTTAGGTTCCACATATAAGTGATATCATATGGTATTTGTCTTTCTCTTTCTGACCGACTTCACCTAGTATGATAATCTCTGGGTCCATCCATGTTGCTGCACATAGCATTATTTCATTCTTTTTTATGGCCAAGTAATATTCCATTGTGTATATATATATATATATATATATATATATATATATATATATATATATATATGTATGTGTATATATATATATATATATATATATATATATATATATATATGTATATATATGTATATGTATATATATACACCACACCTCCTTTACCCATTCCTCTGTTGATGGACACTTAGGTTGCTTCTATGTCTGGGCTATTGTGAATAGTGCTGCAATGAGCATTGGGGTGCATGTATCTTTTTGAATTAGAGTTTTCGCCTTTTCTGGATATACACCCAGGAGTGGGATTGCTGGATCATATGGTAGCCATGGTTCGTTTTTTAAACTCATTCAGGAAATGTTGCCAGTTGGGTTTTCCAGGAAGCAGATTCTGGCAGCAGGTTTTTTTTTTTAGGAAGTGCCCTTGGAATCCACCCTGTGGAAGGGAGGGGAGGCAGGTGCATTGAGGAGAGAGAATGGGCTGCATGGAGCCTGCAGGGCAGCTGACTCCACGGGGAGCAGGGTGTGGGCACCAAAGGTCTCTCTTCAATCAGTCCTTGGATGTGGCTGCCACGGCAAGGGTGCGCATTGAGCGAGGGTGATGGGACACCCCTGTGGGAAGGACAGCTGGGGGACGTCCACACACAGCCCTTCTAGCAGCTGAAACAGCAAGTGCTTCGCTGAAGGGGGACCAGGCAGTGCCCATCCCCCTCTATCACAGAAATACGTACTGGCCAGGACCTGAGATGGTTATATTTGTACTATTTAAAACATCTGTATTTCTGTGTAATCTCCAGCTCTGTACAAGTGGTGCTTCTGTATTTATTGATCTGTTGGATGGGCTGTAAGCTGCCAGAGGGCAAGTACTATGTTTTAATTCATCTTCCCCTCCCAAGTACCTAAAATCATGCTCAGTGCATCGTAGCTGCTGGATAAATCTTACTGCAGGGATAAGCCAGTGAATGGCTGAGTGAAACAAGGATTCAGAGAAAGGACTGATGGATTGTAGAAGAAAGTGGTCCAGGCTTCACAGTACTGTGTGGTTCAGGGCAGCTGGGGAAGGAGATGATAAATGCTCATAAACCTTGTTGCCTGAGAATAGTTCTTTTCCCCTTTTGGTTTCATATGGGCTTTTGGGGGAAAAGTTAGTGTGAAAACATTCAAATTCATAAAATTTAAGACAGTAGCTGTGGATTCAATTGATGGATTGAAAATTCTTCTAAGCTTGAAGAAGAATTTGAATTCAGTGTTTAGAGACTTTCCATGATTCTAATTAAGAATAAAGGAGTACGTTAAAATAGTCAGTAAAAATTTGGGGATAAAATACGTTATTAAACCTACTTTCGTTCCTTCAGAAATGGGAGCATTGTAGAAAACAAACAGGAATGTTTGCTCTGATGCTTTTAGATTTAATTTACACTTTGTACAGCTCACTTATTGGGGATACGTTTATTTTTAGTGCTGAGGATATTAAAAAATCTAAAAGTGTTTTGAAGTATTTGCCTATGATTCTGGCACTTGAATTACACTCATACCTATAAAGGGTAAGACAACCAGTCTTCAGAAACTTGACTGTCAATTTTATGTGTTTTTTTGTTTAAAATCTTCTTGAAAATTGCTAGTGTTTACATAAAAAGAATCTTTGTTTTTCAGGTCACATCCAATAGGATCTTTTGCTACATGTCAAGAAATTGTCTTTTCTACTTTAAAAAAGGAAAGAGTAATTTTTCTCTCGTTAGAAGTTTTACATTTTTGATGTTTAGACCATTCTCTCTTTGCCTCAAAGGTAATTCAACATTCTGAAAGAGGTGTTGTATTTTCAGGACTAGCTAAGCTGCTAAAACTTCCGTTTACATCAGTTATATTTCCTATACTGACTGGAGGTGTATCAGTTCTACAGTCTAGAAACAACTTTGGCAATGATGAAAATCTACCAGACGATGCCATGTTTACAAAAGTGGACGGAAATAGTTTTTAGAAAATAATTTAAAATAATATCTCAGATATTACACACACACACACACACACACACACACACACACACACATCGCTGTCATTCCTCTATGTTCCCATGACTCTACAATTGTTCATAGTTTACTCTTAAGAACATAAGAGAATTGTTATTTAAACTAGGTTCTTAGCAGAAGGTCATAGTGATTATCAGACACTGCAGGCATAATAACTTAGGATTCTATACTATCACTGGCATTACATAAATTTAATATTGTCTGAGAATTAGATTAGCAACTTCAGGAAGTCCCTGGTTCTTCACTACTTACTTCCTCCATGAACTATCAGGAGCGGTCACTCTGGCCATGACTGCAATACACCCCCGCATGTTTTAGCTCAGACCCGTGACCTTGGATCTTCCCCCAAAAGGTATATGTAGCAGACTTTTCACCTCACTGCACTTCCACCTTTTTATCAAAGCAAAAATGAACTTTTATCTGCAAAGTTCTTTCTATTACGAATTCTCTGGCCATCATGACAGTCTGCAATAACAATCTTCAAATGAAACGCCAGTTGGTTTTTTTTATAGCATGTATAATGGAACAACTCCAAATAGTTATGTTTTTCTGCATTTATTGACAGATTCTCTGGTTGGCTAATCTAATTTGACTCTCTGCCCCGACCTCCCCACTGAATTATTTCAACGGGTGATGGGTTAACATGATTACCTGTACATTTCTCTAAATCCCAAATTTAAAGACTACCTTTTACTATAAGTAGGCTTGCAAAGAGTACTTTTCCAAAACGTAAGGAGGCTTCTACTAGAGTGTTTGGTGACCACAGGAGATATCCATATATATCAGAGGAAAGCATTGTAGTAGGGAGGGTGCACTATGAGAAAAAGTGATCAATATCTAAACTGTGTCTAATTTTTGAATTTGAAAATGTATATATCCAAAGAAAACAGTAACACTAATTGAGAAAGATACAAGCACCCCAATGTTCACAGCAGCATTATTTACAATAGCCAAGATATGGAAGCAACCTAAGGGTCCACCAACAGATGAATGGATAAAGAAGATGTGTGTGTCTCTCTCTCTATATATATTACTCAGCCATAAAGAATAATGAAATTCTGCCATTTGTGACAACATGGATGGACCCAGAGGATATTATGCTAAGTGAAATAAGTCAAACAGAAGAATACAAATACTGTTTGTTATCACTTATGTGTGGAATCTAAAAAATAAAACAAATGAATGTACATAACAGAAGCAGACTCACAGATACAGAGAACAAACTATTGGTTATACTGCAGAAGAAAGCAGGAAGGGACAAGATAGGGGTAGGGGATTAAGAGGTATAAACTACTATGTACAAAATAAATAAGCAACGAGGATATATTGTACAGCACAGGGAAATATAGCCATTATTTTATAATAACTTTAAATGGAGTAGAATCTATAGAAATATAGAATCACCATCTTGTACACTTGAAGCTAATATAATATTGTAAGTCATCTATAGTTCAGTAAAAACCACTAAGGGTGTGCTGCAGAGTAATGTGTCCAACTTTGAGGAACTGAAAATGTTTCCACTGAGGGAGAGAGAATTAGAGAGGGAGGAAACCCAAACCCACCTACTTCATAATTCTGTCTAAATTGTTCAGGCTGCACCCCTTGTAATATCTTGCATCTTGCCTCCGGCACACGGGCCCTAGGTAACGGAGAGTGGCTGTAAAATTTTATATTCTTCCTATGAAAATCAAATGTAAAATAGGTTAGAGGATTTTTCCATGTTTTGATGGTTGGTAAAAGTCTCTTTTCACAAGGGTAACTTTCCTAAGTAAAGCAATCAAGGCGCATGATTTGATAATTGATGAACAGGGAAATGCTTTAATGAATTATTGAAGCACTTGGCTCAGGTGTGCGTTTCCCAGGGACAGAATACAGAATTACTGCTTAGTAATTAGACCGTCAATGTTCCTTACCCAGTTGACCATAATTAAAATAATTTTATACTTGGTTTGATATTGGGAATTAAAACTCACACCTCAGTTACCTGGTAAAAGGTTTTCAAGGCTCATGGCAGGAGACGTGAGGGTTTTAAAATGCCAACCTGTGTTCTTCCTCTGAATTTCAAATTCCTCGATCGTTCGTGTCTGATTAAAGTTGTATCTGACTAATTGATAATGACTTTTCAATTAGGGAAAAGCATATTTTACTTAGAAATTACATTTATTTACATTGATTTTTCTCTTCAGGTTGTCTGAGCTTCTGGGTCTGATTTGATCCGCCACAACTCGTAGGAAGCTTTTGCAAGGGTAACTGACAAGTCATTCCCCAAACATGGGTTGATGTTATCAGGCTTTGGAGAAAGGTCTGGATAAAGTCACAGTATTATTATTATTTCTGTGGCCTCGCCATGCAGCTTGCAGGGTTTTAGTTCCTGACCAGGGATTGAACCCGAGCCCCCTGCAGTGAGAGCGTGAGTGCTTAACCACTGGACAGCCAGGGAACTCCCTGTCACAGTATTATTATTATTATTATTATTATTATTATTATTATTATTACTATTATTGCGGTACGCGAGCCTCTCACTGTTGCGGCCTCTCCCGTTGCGGAGCACAGGCTGGGGACGCGCAGGCTCAGCGGCCATGGCTCACGGGCCCAGCTGCTCCGCGGCATGTGGGATCCTCCCGGACCGGGGCACGAACCCGTGTCCCCTGCATTGGCAGGCGGACTCTCAACCACTGCGCCACCAGGGAAGCCCCACAGTATTATTTTTGAAGAATACCTAGGAAACCCATCGTCCCGGTAAGGAGATATGGAGCTGTTTAACTGGGTGTGAACAAGGGAAGTGAAAGCCGTTGTCAGCTGGTGAGGAGGGGGAAGCCCCAGAATTATTTTTGAAGAATACCTAGGAAACCCATCGTCCCGGTAAGGAGATATGGAGCTGTTTAACTGGGTGTGAACAAGGGAAGTGAAAGCCGTTGTCAGCTGGTGAGGAGGTCAAGCTCTTTGCTGGGGTGGGCACAAGAATTTCTCCAGGTGTGGGAAATTGTAGCACAAGGAGCATCCCTTTTGCCTCATGTGTCCCTCATTGCAGAAGTAATGAAGGGCCCTGATGAGCTCGGGCGGCCTCCTGCTTACTGTCCACGTGGTGGAGGTGGGAACAGAGATGGTCTGTGCTTCTTCCAGGGCTGGAGGAGGGAACCAGAGCTGTTTCTGCCGGTGGTGGTCCTGCCACGTAGGAGAGTTGACCCCATTCCCTTGGGGGGACGGAGGCCCCCAGCGCCAAGGCAACATCATCAGGTAAGCTGACTCCTCACGACCTGGCTGCGCTCTGGGGGGCTGGACAGAGCACGCTGGGCCTTTGGGGTCCCTAGGTTGCTAGGGAGTGAAGTCCTGTAGGCTGTGTTTTTAGAACAGCAGTCGTGTATTCATGGAGGTAAGTCTATTCAGGGGAGCAACGATCAATCCTGTCTCTTACCTCTAGTTTACCTCTCGACTCTGTCTTATTTTTCCCACTTCTAGAGTCACAATCATTGTTTACACTCTATTCTCCGCTTGACCAGTCTAAGTGCACTTAGTTTCAACTCCAGCTATTCTGGACTCTGTACCCCGTTGCCAGAGGTATTTTCCTGAAAACACAGATGGGACCGTATTATCTGCTCTCTGATCTCCTACGGTTTTGTTCAAAGAATGAAATCCCACCTTCTCAGATGAAACCTGCCCTAGCTGACTCTGCACTGTACTTTTGGTTTGAACACTGACACTACATTCTCCTGGAGCCAGCCCAGCCGTCAGTCAGTGAGGGATCTGCCGGGACCCGCCTCTCCTTGGGACGCCTGGAGCTGCAGAGGCTTCATCTTTCTCTGCCCCCTGCCCCGGACCTCCTGGTCCTTCAAGGGCCAAGTCAGGCAGCAAGCATCCCCAGCTGGAGTTGTGTTGCCCAGGTGATCACGTACCGTTTCCCGAGTCACCAGGGCTTCTCCCACGGGCTCACCCTGTGGTAACTCCCTCCACCACGGGGAGAGCACGGGCAGCTCAGCGAGCCCCGGGGGCCCCGCGGGAAACTCCCAGCTGCTTTCGAGCACTTGTCATCCCTGTTCCTTCCCTGCCCCATGGGGACATCTCGGCAGGTCTCAGATCCTCCGCGGTGGCTGAATTCAGCCAGAACAGGTCCTCCTTCAGGTCTTAGGAAATCTCATTCAATCAGAAGTAGAAACATTCTCACGGGTCCAGGACAGGCCGTGGAGAAGGGAGGGGCTCCGTCTTGCTGGCTCCCCTTCCCTCCTCTCTCCTCACTGGACCACCGGCTCCTCTGCGGCTGGGGGAGGGCGGGGGGCGGGGGGAGGGCCCGAGACCTCGCTCAGCAGGGCTGTGTGCAGAGCTCTCCCGCTGCTCGCTTGCTTCTGTCCTGCTTGGGGCCCAACACCGGCTGGCTCTCCATCACGGTTGTGTGTGTGTGTGTGTGTGTGTGTGTGTGTGTGTGTGTCAGGGAGGGAAGCCCAGAAGGTGTGCTGGGGGTGCGGGGACAGCGCCCTTGTCCTCCACACACACATGCACACCACACCACACACACATACGTACCATACACACACACACACCAGACACAGCACATACGTCTACATATACCACACACCTCGCCACACACACACGTCGCCACACACACGTCGCCAAACACACACACCTCACCACACACACACCTCACCACACAAACACACCTCGCCACACACACACCTCACCACACACACCTCACCACACACACACCTCACCACACACACCTCACCACACACACACCTCACCACACACACACCTCACCGCACACACACCTCACCGCACACACCACACACACACCTCACCACACACAGCCCACGACACTCACACCAGCTCACACACACCTCACCACACACACCACACACACACCTCACCACACACAGCCCACGACACTCACACCAGCTCACACACACCTCACCACACACACCACACACACACCTCACCACACACAGCCCACGACACTCACACCAGCTCACACACACCTCACCACACACACCACACACACACCTCACCACACACAGCCCACGACACTCACACCAGCTCACACACACCTCACCACACACACCACACACACACCTCACCACACACACCACACACACACCTCACCACACACACCACACACACACCTCACCACACACACACCTCACCGCACAAACACACCTCACCACACACACACCTCACCACACACACACCTCACCACACACACCACACACACACCTCACCACACACACCTCACCACACACACCTCACCACACACACACCTCACCACACACACACCTCACCGCACAAACACACCTCACCACACACACACCTCACCACACACACACCTCACCACACACACCACACACACACCTCACCACACACACCTCCCCACACACACCTCACCACACACACACCTCACCACACACACACCTCACCGCACAAACACACCTCACCACACACACACCTCGCCACACACACACCTCACCACCCACACACCTCGCCACACACACACCTCATTACACACATACCTCACCACACACATACACACATACACACACACACACACCCATGCCCTGTGTGTAGAGGGCTGCCGTCCACCCTGGCAGTGAGAGGACTTGGCGGGAGTGTCCGTGGCACAGGCCTGGGCTCGTCCCGTGAGGCCTCCCCCTTCAGCTGCGTGGTGGGAGTCCGGGGTACCTTTTCCTGAGGGCGGCCTGGCTGCGCTCTGGTCACTTGAGCGGCAGGTCCTGATCTGAGCGCCCTGGACGCTGAGTTGGCTGGAAGGTGGCAGCCCATTTCCCTGGGTTCCCGGTTTTGAGCAGTAGTGGTCACTGTGCAGGTCTCCTGTCTTCTTTCAGAACATTGCTTAAGGAGACCTGCTTCTGAGTGAGGACGACTCGGGGTTGGAATCCTAGGTGTAGTTTCTGCCCCATCACCTTGACCTGTTACTTTGCAGAAGACAGGAGTTAGCGTTTCCTCAGGTGTGGAGTGCACATTGTAATTTGTACCAGGGCTGCTCCCAGAAGTGTTAGGAAGATCAAACAGAAAGCACACGTGAAATGACCTTGTACACTGCCCATTACCAGACCTGTGTCAGGCACTGCTATTAATAATAGCAACAGAATTCTTTTTTTTTTTGCGGTACGTGGGCCTCTCACTGTTGTGGCCTCTCCCGTTGCGGAGCACAGGCTCCGGACGCGCAGGCTCAGCGGCCATGGCTCACGGGCCCAGCCGCTCCGCGGCATGTGGGGTCTTCCCGGACCGGGGCACGAACCCGTGTACCCTGCATCGGCAGGCGGACTCTCAACCACTGCGCCACCAGGGAAGCCCAACAACAGGATTCTGAATACTATTTTGAAGCAATATTATGGCATTTCACTTGGAAGAATCTGAGGAAAACCTTTTGACATCTTGGAGAAAGTACTTATGGAAATTGCCGTTATATGTCCTGCTGTGTTAAGAGGGACTCCCTTGGGTAACTAGGCATCCGGGTCTGGAAGGTAAAGTGTTCCTTTAGCGATGCTTATTTTAGTGTGAATTGGTTTAAAACATTTCTTTAACATCAAATACCTAGTTTCATGTTATCAAGTTAAAGGAACAGGAGTTTCCATGGAGGAGAAAGGGGAACCCAGGCTGAATGGCCGTTGAGGAGTGGCTTAGGCTGGGTGCTCAGGGAGAACTAGGGGTATCCTCGGGTACTTGGTAGATGATGTTACTATCAGGGTGTCCTCTGGGTAGGAGCAGGGGAAGGAAGAAGAGGAAACGCATCCGTGACGTCCCAGCTGAGGGCTGATCTCCCCTCCCTCCCTGAAGGGATCCAATAATACATGGCTTCTTTGGAGACAAGGCCCCAGAGAAAGCCCCACTCTAACCCCTCCCCTCATTGTTACCCAGCCTGGGGAGCAAAGCTGCAGGATGGAGCTGCTGTGAGAGGCCTCCGTCTCATCCTGGGCCTGTTATGTAGCCGCTGAACTGGCCTGAGGTTAGCTGTGCTCTGGAATGGAAACTATGCACAGGTGTTTTTGAGCCTGGAGTCACACTCCTGGGCAGTTAGAGAGAAGGGTGGTCGTTTTAGCTTTCTTGCAGACACAGATCGTTGAGTCCGGGCCTGCTACTTGTAGAGATGATAAAAATGTTGAAACTAGAAAGCCCTTTAGAGTCTCCAGAAACATTAGGATGGTCCGATTTAAAATGTTCTAGCATCTAGTACTACAGTGAACGCGTATTGGTGGAGCTACATTCTATCTCTGTTTCAAACCCGGGTGCAGCTTGTGGGAAACCTGGAAGTGAGTTCCCACAGTTCCCAGTGTTCTCTGCAACAGGCAGATCTTAGCATTCTCGATTTGGTGTCACAGATAGATAGCGATGCGTCTGAGAATCCTCTTGGGTCACGGGAAGGTGGGCTCAGGCAGATCTGGGTGCGCTCGGATCTCAGCTCTGCCGCTGCCTGTGTGACCTTGAGGGGGTCTCTTAGCTCCGTGAGCCTCCGTCTTCCCACCACTTAGATGAAGAGGATACTTATGATCAGCTAAAGGACTGAGGTGGGGATTAAAGGCAATCAAAGCGGAACATGTAGGGCTGCAACTGGCCATTAGTGGAGGCTCAACCATTGGCAGAAGCCACTGTTGTGGTTATTTATCTTTCCTGGGTTGTCCTTTTGGGCCCTAAGGTGTGGAAGGCAGGACACACTGGCATCCCCTCTGATATGCTTACCCTCCCTTGGAGGGCAACACTCAGGAAAGACAACCTCCCAAGTCACCTTGTGTGGGTCTGTGCTCAGATTTGCACCTTGGTGCAATGGCCTTAGGACCACAGCAACCGTCAAGGTCAAGGCCAACGCTCCTGTGTTTTACAGAAGAGCCTGAGGTCCAGAGAACTGAAGGGATTGTGCAAGATTATGAGGAAGTAAGTGGCCAGGCTGGGCTCCTGTGACAGCTCCCCGGGGCCCTTCCAAATGTGGCCAGAGCCCGCTGTTCCACCCCTGCTTTCCATCCATTTCCCACTAGGGCTTTTACACGCAGTTTCCCTTCCCCAGAAGTCATCTGTTCTCCTTTCTCTCCCTAACTCTCTCCACTGCTATTCTCTTTTGAGGCTGACCTTTAGTCCCTTTGGCACATTAGGTTGGGGCGGTTTGTACAAGCATCCTCTTGAGGATGGATCACAGAGCTTTGTGGATGTTTACTTATGTCTATGTCTTCAGCAGCAAACAGACAGGGAGAGCAGAGGCGAAGCTTCCCTCACCCACACTATGCTGGTTGTAGGTCAGAATGCAGCAACTGCAGCCTCCAGGCTGGCCCAGGACATGCTCAAATTCACACAGTGGATCAATGAACCCAGTTTCGTGTTCTCCCTGCAGCGCCAGCCATTTATCTCCATGTACCTCCTAAGCCACCCTTCAGAATCTCTGGGGTCTATCTTTGTTCTGTCCCCGTGTTCTTTCAGAAGAGCACTGCCAGAGGAGATACCAGGAATAATGTCGTCTCTGTATCAGCTCACCTGTAAATAAAGCCACAGTGTGGCTGCCTGATGATTTTACGATCAGGGTTTGCTTTGTCCTTCCTCAGCTTGGGACATTTTGGACATTCAGCCTGGAGGTTATTTGTTTTGATTTGTAGTCTGCATTACCTTTAAGAGTCAGAGCCTCCCTTGCAAAAACAAGAATTTGGACTTTTTGTCAATGCTTTCTTTTAAAACAATTTACCTTTCATTCCAACAGGTGGCAGTATAACACAACAATAACCTGAGCAAACAGTTTTGACTCTTTTAGGCTCAAAGCAACGGGAGTTTCATTCTGGGTTAGATTTCTACAATAATTCTAAATTAAGAAGACAGGCTAAGAAGATAGACTAAGAAGACTAGAAATTTAGTTCTGAGAATTCCTTTATACCTGTCACTTGAAAATATGAAACAGAAGAGGATATTTAGGAAAAATTCTCGTTAACTATTTTAGTATATGCATTAGTCTTAAAGAATTTTTTGTTGCTCTATTTAATTCTCTATATTATGTTAGTTAAGATAAAATTCTTGGGGCTATTGATGTGACCTCAGATGAGAAAACAGTCTTTCTGTGGAATTTATTTAAATGTGTGTACTTTCTAGACATATGTATATTTATTGCCACATGTCTTTCAATGAGTTATTTCAGCCTCTCAGAATTATGGTTTATTTTTTTGACTCAGCACAGCTTGCAGAATTAGGTTTCTTTAATTTAGTTTCTCAGATTTTGTTTAGTTTTCTGTAACTTCTAGGGAATTTCTTCAATAAAATTGGAAAAAATATTCATGAGACTAAGATGAATCATATGTCAGAGGAGGCAAGAAATAGTTTCCAGGGCGAGTCTAGTTAAAATTTTGGATACCAAGCAGCAGAGATTAAAACTTAGAAATCTATTACTTAAGGGATCTATCTATTACTTGTTATTCTCTGGAAAGACAAACAGTAGCAAATTGCTCAATTATGATGAATAAATATTCATTACTTATGGTATCCCAATTCACTTGTGAATAAATGTGTATTTAATTGCCTTTAGTGTATTTTCTCATTCTAGACACAAGGAAAATCTTCCTACTGTGGATCCCAGCCCCTGTGCCCCATTTACTATCTAAAAACCATTTTTAACTTCTTGTTTCATTGTGTTGATCAGAAAGTAGACAAGTCACCAGAGCCTGAGTAGCAGTGAGGTCCCCGGGGTGGGGTGGAAAGAAGATCTAGCACAGGGACTTCCCTGGTGGTGACGTGGTTAAGAATCTGCCTGCCAATGCAGGGGTCACGGGTTCGAGCCCTGGTCCGGGAAGATCCCACATGCCATGGAGCAACTAAGCCTGTGTGCCACAACTACTGAAGCCCGCGCGCCTAGAGCCCGTGCTCTGCAACAAGAGAAGCCACCGCAATGGGAAGCCCGCGCACTGCAGCGAAGAGTAGCCCCCGCTCGCCGCAACTAGAGAAAGCCCGCACTCAGCAACAAAGACCCAACGCAGCCAAAAATAAATATATAAATAAATAAATTTATTAAAAAAAAAATAAAAGAAAGATCTAGCATAGGGTGTCCCTGCAAATACTGACTGTTCCTTCATTTCTTCCTCCAACAATTACTTACTTAGCACCTACGACCAGTGGCCACCATGTGAGGTGTGGACACAGCCGGCGGGACAGGCAGACACTCTCGGCTACGGTCTTATGGACGAGCCCTGTTTCTCTCTGTTTCTCTGCCTCTAACACTGCATTTCGAAGGGTGTGAGTGTCTTGCATTCCTCTCTCTCACCTTGTAACTGTTCTCTCCTAGGTTCCATCTCCTGTACGTGTAGAAGGAAGACCATGTGGACATGCGGAGGGGACACCCCGCGGACACGGACTGTTTGTTGGGCTGCTGCATCTGAGTCACCGAGAAGGTAGGGGAGAGGCCTGGCCTGACCTGGGGCAGCTTGTGCAACTGACCGGGTTGGGGGTGGTTAGTTGGCTTGGGGGCCTGAGCAGGGGTCCCCCAGGTCCCCACAGTCTGCGTGTGTGTGGAGGAAAGCAGGTGTTCTCACCTGTGAGGGAAGCAGAGCAGGCGGCCCCCAAATACACCGCTTTGCCACCCTGATTATTTTGAATTAAAGTTACTTAAGAGACGGCCAGTGCAAAACAGACACTCTGACCCTCCTTTGTCCCCCTGAAAGCAGGAGATAAATCTCCCCTGTGAACGGTCCCCTCCCTGTACCTGGAGGGGATAAGGCATCCTTATCACCGGAGACAGGAAACTCAGGGTCAGAAGGCTGAGTAAACAGACCTTGTGACTTTGTTGCTAACGTACTATCCCAAGCCCAAATTCCTTTGTCTTGTCAATTCTTCCCAAATTTATTGTTTCTTTGTTTAAAAGGTATAAAAGCTGCCTTCTTTGAGTCTCATATCTTCCGAGCTCCCATTCCCATGGAATTAAACTTGTTTTTCTCCTGCTCATCTGTCTTATGTCAACTTAATGACTAGACCAGCTGAAGAACCTAGAAGGGAAGAAGGGAAACCTTTTCCTCCCCTAACATGCCTGGGGGAGGGGACACGTGTGGTAGGTAGATGAGAGTTGAAATCTAGAGAACCAGGGAGGGATGGCCGTGATGGAGGTGAAGGGACCCAGCTCTGAGGTTTGGGGCTGGGCAGCGGGATAAGTTAGAGCCTGGAACTGGGACTCCATGGTGAGTACTTAGCAACACCTTAGACCTTCTGAGATAGATGCCAAGAGAGCAGCCAGAGATATGACAGCTGTGGACACCAGCAAGGGGGTCCAGTGAGGACAAAAGCCTCTTCTTAAAGAGCATTCAGTGTGAATCCAGGGGAAGCTGATGAGAAAGATAAAAACTCAGATGGCCCCTCTGGCCCATCATGACTCTCCCTAGTATCATGATGCCATCCTGGACCTGATGTGGGATTTGATATTTGAATGGACTGAGTTTGCATTGAGAATTGACTGAGAATTGACCTGTAAGGGACCATGCTCTGGATCAGAAGGAATCTGTATGGTGAGATCAGGGCTCACTCTCATCCAGGGACCTTGGACCCAGGAAAGAGGGCCTGTGCTCTGGTCAACTCCGGCTGTCCCCTCCAACAGGATGGGTGTCCTTGGGCTGATGGATGTACCCACTGGAGGCCGCACACGTCCTGGAAATTGGGTGCTGGGTGCTTCTGAGACCGCATTCTCTTCTTCCATCCTCTTTCCTGGGGCTGCCCTCCTGTGGACAGGAGCTTGGGGTGGAGGGGTGGCCAGAGGATGGCTATTTTTGTGGATGGAGCAGGACCCCCGGGCTTCACGTCCGCCTGCATGTGCCCACGGCGGTCAAAGTGCAGGCAGGGCAAGGGGGCTGAGACAGGCGGCCCACACACAGCGCCAAGTCTGTAGAGCTTGTAGGAGGAATTCGACCTGCAGACCTGGCCTTCCTGGTGATGGGAAGGTATATTTACCCAGGTGGGAGGATAGAACAAAACTGGATCGTTTGCTTGTTTGATTTATAACTTGTGTTTGGACGTAGCCCGTGGGCCTTCATCTGCACCCTTGCCCCCGGGGCCTGCATGCATTGGAAGCAGTCCGGCTGCTCTTGATGGAAACGATGCTCTGTCTGGGGCTCCCCCGAGTTCAGTTACAGAGACAGAGGAGGTGGCATTTGTGTGCATTTGAGTGGTGACTGTATGTTTGAAACCTGTCCTAGATGCGAGAATTTTTGTCTATGAGGTGAATTCTGTTGCTATAAAAAATTAACATTTAATTCTTGGAGCGTGTTAAGCCAAGGAAAAATGCTTGGCTGGTCTGAGTTTTCTTGAGCTTTTACAGCTGGGGAGCTGGGGAGGGACAGTTGGTGGAAAACAGCGCCCACTCCCCCGTGGGTGTTGCATGAGCGCCGCCCTGATGTTCTCTTGTGGGCACAGCCCTTCCCCCCCACTGCTGGCCTTGACTCATGTGCCCTTCAGACTGGCTTTCTGTCCTCCGGCTTGTGATGTCATCATCTCTTTCCTCTGATGCATCGCTCTTCACTTGCTTTCTCCCTCTGGGTACCACGCCCTGCGTGTGTTTTCTTCCCCACCCACTGCAGTCGGAACCCTCCGGCCTTGGCCTTGTGAATCTTCTGCTCCCCTGCCCTGGGTCCCCCGACTCCGCAGCGGGATCCAGGCCAAGCTCACTCTCGTTCCTACTGATGGGAGAGCAGCCAGTACCGAGGAGTAAGACGTGGCACCACCAACATCCTGGTGTGGCCCCAGTCCCCCAGCCGAAGAAGGGAAGGTTCGAGCTGGAAGGTGCCCTCAAGGTGCCTTTTGACTCAGAAACTGCAGGCTGGAGACTCCAGGTCTCCACCTCCAACAACATGAGGCTCCCCTGATGGGCGGCCTGGGCCTTTGCCTCTCCCGTGGATTATGTCCTGTAACCTCCCTCCCTCAAGAAGCTTACTTTGTCCAATTTTTGTTGGCACGCCAAGAAACAAAAGCAGACATCCTTTTCTCCTTATCATATTTTCAGATGTATTTACCCCAAGAAGTGTTAGACAAGAAAGAAAGAAAAAAAGAAAAAGAAACTGCTTAATTGTTGCTTTGAAGGAGGGAATGGTGGTTTGGCTAAAAGCGTTTCCTCCGTGGATATGGCTTCACTGTAGATACTGCTCCTGGACCCCAAACAGATAATCAGGACAGCAAACAATAGAGATGGATCACTTCAGTCACAGGGAAGCTAATAAAAGTATATTCCTTTTCTAATATCACTCATCTCTATTTACATCAAGGGGGTGTGTGCATTACTGTTTTATTATTCTATTCTGCTTATTTATTTCTGCTCAGACTTTATTAGAAGAGTGAGATGGGGAATCCATCATTTCTGATTGATTCATTTCTTTATTCTGAAGTTGCTTTTCAATCACATATACAACTCATTTCTGAGCACAATCTCACTGCTATGGATTGAATGTTTGCGTCCTCCAAAATTCATATGTTGAAACCTAACACCCAATGTGATGGTGTTTGGAGGTGAGGCCTCTGGCGGTGTTGAGGTCATGAGGGTGGAGCCCATATGAATGGGATTAGTACCTTTATGAAAAAGGGAGCAGAGAGCTCCCTTGCCCCTACCACCAGGTGAGGACACAGCAAGAAGATGGCCATCTGTAAGCCAGGGAGTGGGCCTTCACCAGACACCGGATCTGCCAGTGCTGTGACTTGCCAGCCTCCAGAACTGTGAGGAATACATTCCTATTGTTTATAAGCCACCCTGTCTACAGTATTTCCTTACAGCGACCCCAGAGGACTTAGACGCTCACCTCCGGCCATGTGATTTGGAACGAAAACCACCCACCTTGGAAGACCTCATCGTAGACTCAAAGATAGGTTTTATGTATTTCTTGCTCTTACCATCCATACGGACTCACTTCAAAAAATAATTTGAGGTGATTTATAAGCAAATTTAATATGTATAATCAAATTTATATAATGATAATAAAGTCATCCTAATCATTATGATTATAATATAAAATAATATAATGATAACATGAGTACATATGTATATAAAATCACAGAATTGGGTCCCTGGCAGCCAACATGTTCCATCTCTGTGGCAGAGAACTTCAGGAAAAGAGACTTTCAGTCACTCTCTGTCCAGCCCTTTGGTCAAGTTACAGACCCGCCCTCTGATCTTTGCTCAGGTCCAGCAGCATCACGGGGCCATCAGACCCCTGCCCGCTGAGTCCCGGATGCAGACTCCAGTTTTCATCATTTCTTTCACTATAAACACTCAAGGCTTCATCTGAACACCACGTGTAAGGTTTAATTTTCTTAACTAGACTTCATATCTGTGCATGTTCCCCAGGCTGTTATACTTGCCTACCCTCCAGTTCTAAGACCATGACCCCCACCAAGTCCACTAACCACCCCCCAGCCCTTCCTTCCAATGGGCTTCCAGCAGCGCCCTCACGGCCCACTGTCCCCCTCGGGTGCCTGTCGGTGTCTAGAACTTGACAGCCCTGGATTCTGACAGCATCTCGGTGCATATTAGAAATGGAGAGAACTTGAAGGATCAATATCATTACCTTATTAAGAACCAGCCTCTTGTGAAAGATGTTCTCTCCTGGATTGTGACTTTCATTACCATTCATAACGTAAAGGATTCCAGGAAGGCCTTCCGCTACCAGATAGTTTTTCCTAGAACATTCCCTTATCAGCTCTGTTCCTTCTACATGCAGAATAAAGGCCTTCTAAGTCTGGTCTCGACCGTAATTTGTTGATTTTTCTTTACCTTCTATCCCTCCCCTTTAAGAGTCACCTCTTGTTCAGACTAGGCTTTGGGTGACGCCCTACAAATACTGTGCTGTAACATTTTCCTCGGCTGTTATATCCTTTTCTGAAAAACTGTCACCTCTTCTTCACGGATACACAGCCCTGTTGGACCATATCCTCTCCTGAACTTCATATTTACTGCATCCATTTAATAAATATTTATTGGGCACCTGTTATGGGCAGGAACTTGGTACTAGAGGTGCAGTGATGAGTAAATCGAATAAAACAGTCTTCCCTGCCCTCATTCTAGTATCAATGTTAGCAATGGTTAGAAGGAAAAAAAAAGAGTTGTTGACTCGAGAAGAGAAGGAAAGAGGACAGCAGAGCGGGAGCTTCAGGTGAGAAAACAAAGCTAAATGCACCTGGGCCTTGGGTTTATATTCCTGTTCCCTGGGAGGGAAAGGGGAAGTTGGGTGAATGACAGAGGGTCTGTTAAATTCTCCCTGCTCTGATGTGATGTCCTCACGGGTAGAGTAAATGTTGCCGAACCTTGGGTTCTAGGAAGGGGGCTCATTCATGGCGGTTGGTTTCTCCTCAGCTGAATGCTAGTAGAACTCTAATGAAAGAAGAATGGGGAGTCAGAAACAGGAGATCTGGAACTCAGTGTGATTATATCCTGGGACACAGAACCCATACAGGAGTCCAGACAAGGAGTGAGTGTATGTAGAATCAAGGCACATCTCGGGGTTGGGGGAAGGACACAGAAAACAGTCATCACACATGAGACAGAAAGAGGGACTCAGGACAGTGGTTTGAGAAGCAGAGCAAAGCGGTTAATGGTCGAAAGAACAGGTAAATGGACAATAAAAGTCAACAGTCCATCTGTGAATTCCACAGTTCTTCAGTACGTCAGAAGCCATTGCTAAGTCTTAAGTGGTGCAGGTTTATCAGTAAGTACTGGATGGCCCTGGGGGTGGAGAGGTGATGGGCTGATTCTGCCCAGGGGAGCCTGGGGTGCAGAGTTCAGTGTGCAGCCTGGCTATGGAGGAGCTAACTAACCTGCGAGACCAGGAATGAGAGTCCGAGTCCAAGGTTCAAGAGGAGATATTACAGCAAGTCCCCTACACACGACCCTTCAAGCTGCGAACTTTCAAAGATGCGAACGTGCGCTCGCGTGTCCAGATACGGAAGTTAGTTCACGTGTCCGGCGAACATTGTCATGTGCGTGCGCCCTCTACAACTGGTTGTGCTTTTGTGTACTTTACAGTACTCTGTAGAGTACAGTAGTACAGTATCTTTATTTTCAAGCCCAGGATGTCCAGAAGCAAGTGTGAAAGCAGCGGTGAGGTAACTGGTACTGCTAAGAAGCACCAAGAGATAATAATGGAAACAAAAGTGAAGATAATTGAGAGCGAGGCAAAAAGATGTTTTTTATGTATTATTTGTGTGAAGAGTATTATAAACCTAGTACAGTACGGTACTATACAGCCGATTCTGTTAGTTGGGTACCGAGGCTAACTTTGTTGGACTTATGAACAAATTGGACTTAAGAACGTACTCTTGGAATGGGACTTGTTCGTATGTAGGGGACTTACTGTACCGAAGGAACAAGGACGGGGGCTCCGTAGGACAAAAGTCACGGTGAGGGTGTTTCTGAGTTCCACTGGGACCGCAGTCCTGAGTGACTGGTGAACAGGGACAAGAATCTATCTCAGCCTGCAGGAATAGGTCTCATCTCCTTTCATAATAGCATGGTCTACCAGGTCTCCGGTGATGGAGTGACCCTAAAGGGAGTGGTGGCAGAAACAGGTTTAGAAGTCCAGCTCATGGTCAGAAATCAGAAAGAGGGCATCAAAGCCACGGCCACCTCAGGAACCCAGAGACCTCCAGAGAGCAGGACAGAGGAAAGAAGAGAAGGGCAGCACAGGTAGAATAAAGGCAGTGACTGTTAATTCAGGAAATAATTTTGTTAATGTTATCCTGGATGCTGGAAAAAGGAGAAATTCATAGGGAGCATCTTGCTGCGGTAAAGATCACTCCCCCTGGAGAGGGAGAAACAAGTCCTGACCAGGGAAAAGGCTCATCACAAGCCCTTGATGTGAATTGTTTATCAGATGGCGATTCTCCCCGAGACCTAGGACTGGGATAGCCAAAGAGCCCAGAGAGGGAGCAATGGGGAGGGGTGTTCATGGGGACAGACGGATCATTAACAATTTTGCTTTCTAACACCTCTGCCCATGTTACAGCCTTTAACTTGACATTAAAAAACTCTTCCGTGGGGTTTCATTCTGGGCTTTCGAGGGAGATTGATTTTATTCAATGTTTTGATTAATTTTTAAGACCCTGAGACATTTCTGTTCCTTGATTCTCACCCTCTGTAGAGTAGGACACCACTTAGAAATTTGACAGTATTTTTCCTTAAACATTTTGTCCTTTTGTGATTGTCAAATATTGAATTAGGTCCTGTTATAAACAGACCAGAAGCTGTCATTGTTGACATTTCCCTTCATTAGGAAGAAACTGAAAGTTGACATTTTCAACCTACCAGCTCCTGTTAAGCTGCAGATAAGACAGTGTGGGAAGCAAGGCAATCTTTCCCCTCTCCTGCTCTCCTTACAGAGCTGCCAGGAAACCTTCACTGATAAAACCACTGCACTTCATGGGTGCCAAAGTGTCTCTTCAATGGGGAGGAAACGAAAATTATCAGTTGACCCTAGGAGTTGAAGTCCGAATGAATGAAAGAAGGCATTGATTTGATGCCTATGAGATTATTGATTAAGATTTGAAATCTGAATGAATGAAGACATTGATTTGAGTCCTGGTTTTGCCTCTTAGTAGTTAGCTAATTTCTCTGGTTCTCACTTTATTTGCAAAACTGGAGAAATAACAATAGCTCCTTTACCTACGCCAAAGGGTTATTTCAAGGAGTCAATTAGGTAAAATGTAGAGAAGTGCTTTACAAATGTTAGATTTTACCGTTACATACTACATGGGCTTAATGAAATAGGTTATTTGGTCAGATTAATGGAAGGACTTCTGGAATCATTCAAAGGTCACGCAAGAACTGTGGTTGAGGTTTTGGAGAGCTGGAGTCCTATTTCACTCTCCTGGAACTCATCGCTAGGCTAACTTGATGAATGTATTTTCTTTTCTTTATTTTTTTTCTTTTCGGTACGTGGGCCTCTCACTGTTGTGGCCTCTCCCGTTGAGGAGCACAGGCTCCGGACGTGCAGTCCCAGCGGCCATGGCTCACGGGCCCAGCCGCTCCGTGGCATGTAGGATCCTCCTGGACCGGGGCACGAACCCGTGTGCCCTGCATCGGCAGGCGGACTCTCAACCACTGTGCCACCAGGGAAGCCCTTTTTAAAATTTTTTAATGGAGTATAGTTGATTTACAATGTTGTGTTAGTTTCAGGTGTACAGCAGAGTGATTCAGTTATACATGTACATGTATCTATTCTTTTTTGATTCTTTTCCCATATAGGTCATTACAGAGTACTGAGTAGAGTTCCCTGTGCCATACAGTAGGTCCTTATTAGTTATCTATTTTGGGCTCCCCTGGTGGCGCAGTGGTTGAGAATCCGCCTGCCAATGCAGGGGACACGGGTCCGAGCCCTGGTCTGGGAAGATCCCACATGCCGTGGAGCAACTAGGCCCGTGAGCCACAACTACTGAGCGTAGTTCAGCAACTAGGCCACGATGAAGAGTGGCCCCCACTTGCCGCAACTAGAGAAAGCCCTCGCACAGAAACAAAGACCCAACACAGCCAAAAATAAATGTAAAAATAAATAAATAAATAAAATAGTTATCTATTTTATATAGAGTAGTGTGTATATATCAATTCCAATTTGTCCCTCCCCCGCTTCCCCCTTTGGGAACCCTGAGTTTGTTTCCTACATCTGTGACTCTATTTCTGTTTTGCACCATTTGTACCAGTTTTTTAGGTTCCACATAGAAGTGATATCCTATGATATTTGTCTTTCTCTGTCTGACTTACTTCACTCAGTATGACAATCTCTGGGTCCATCCATGTTGCTTTCTAACCTAATCCCCTCCAGAGTTCGAGACTACAGTTTCGAAACCTTAATCACGGAGAATTATGTGTTTGAAGATTGAGGTTGAGGCAGCTAATACTGTGGTAGTTTGTTTGCATCATTTGGGGTTTTTGAGGGAAAAGGGGGCAAAGGTTGGAAGCAATTGCTTGAAGGTCACAGCAAAATCTATGAGGTCTATTGACTTAGCTTGAGAAGTAGAATATGAATAAAATTCTCCCACCTACCAAGTGGATATTCCAGGATTTACAGGTAACCCAACTGAAAAAAAAGAAGGTGAACAATGCCTGGTGCAACTCAGCGGTGAAAGTGGAGAGACCCGTCCAGTCTCCTTTTCCACATGGGGAGCCTGTTCCTTACTAATCTTGATTAAATTCAGGATGGGCAATATTGGGTCAAAACTCATGTGAAAAGAGAAAAAGTGAGTATCTTTACTTTCAAATTCTAAGTAAATTACGGTATAGCTCAGTCCCCACCGGGAATTTACCCAAGTGGGATGTTACAATTTTGAATGTCAAACAGTGCAGTCAGTAAGGTGCTGTCTAAAGCTAGTTTCTCATTCTGGGCAGCAAGGGACTTGACTGAAGTCTGTTGTTCTCTGCTCTGCATTAATAAGGCAAAGCTACAGTGCCCACCAAGGAGAACGATCCCCTCTAGCTCTCCGCTGGGCAGCCCAAGCGTGGGCCCCTAGCCTTCTGAGCAGAGGACCGGCCAGCTCTCAGCCCTGCTCAGACCCCTCCACTGGGCAGCCTTGTGCAGCCACAGCCCATCTGGTTGAGGTGACCTGGCATGATTTTGTTCAACTCAGTGTCGAACACATCTGGAGAAAAGACTTGTGAGAGGATGGGTGATGGCCAGTGATGCTTTCAGTTTTGTGGTGGTCATTTACCTTCGTGCACTGCTGTTTGAAGAAGTCACTGTTTTCTCTGAAAATGTTTTCTTCTGTTTGATTATCCCCGAAGCACTACAGAATGTTTCGTCTCTGAGCAGAGAGGGAGGTGGAAATTTCCATGGAGCACTATGAATCCTTACATCTGGGTCCTTGTTCCAGTTTCTTACATAAACTTTAGAAAATTATCTCTTGAGCCTGAATTACCTCATTTGTAAAAACACAGATGATATTATTTATTTCATAGACTTGAGATAAGGATTAAGTGAATTCACAATATATGGAGATTTCCTCCCCAGCACCTGACACATAGTAATAGGCATTTAACAACTCTAAATTTTTCTCCCCACCACCGTGGTGTGGATGAAAGAATGTAGCACGGAATGGGAAGTCAGCAAGCCCAGATTCTAGCAGTAGCTGTTAAATTTATCAGTTGTGACACTGGATAAGTCACATAGACTCTAGTCTAGATTTCTTCTATAAAAACAAGAGGTGTTCTTTTTGATGATAGCCATTCTGACAGGTATGTGATGATATCTCATTGTGGTTTGGATTTGCATTTCCATGATGATTAACGATGTTGAGCACTTTTCACGTGCTTGATGGCCATCTGTATGTCTTCTTTGGAAAAATGTCTGTTCAGTTCTTCTGCCCATATTCTAATCAGGTGGTTTGTTTTTGTATTGAGTTGTATGAGCTGTTTATATATGTTGGATATTAATCACTTATCAGTCATATTGCAAATATTTTCTCCCATTCAGTAGGTTGTCTTTTCATTTTGTTGATCGTTTCCTTTGCTGTGCAAAAAGCCTTTAAGTTTAATTAGGTCCCATTTGTTTATTTTTAATTTTATTTCCTTTGCTTTTGGAGATGGATCCAAAGAAATATTGTTGCGATTTATATCAAAGGGTGTTCAGCCTATGTTTTCCTCTAGGAGTTTTATAATATCCGGTCTTACATTTAGGTCTTTAATCCATTTTGAGTTTACAAATATTGGTGAGGATGTGAAGAAAAGGGAACCCTCATACACTGTTGGGGGGAATGTACATTGATGCAGCCACTGTGGAAAACAGTATGGAGATTTCTCCAAAAACTAAAAATAGAACTACCACATGACCCAGCAATTCCACTCCTGAGTATATATCTGAAAAAAACAAAGACACTAATTCAAAAAGATACGTGCATCCTTAATGTTCATAACAGCATTATTTACAGTTGCCAAGACATGGAAGCAACCTAAGTGTCCATCAATAGATGAATGGATAAAGAAGATGTGGTACATATACACAGTGGAATACTACTCAGCGATGAAAAAGATGAAATTTTGCCATTTGTAGCAACATGGATGAACATGGAGGATGTTAGGCTAAGTGAAATAAGTCAGACACACATATCATACTGTATGATATCACCTATATGTGGAATCTAAAAACTACAACAAACTAGTGACAGAAAAGAAGCAGACCACAGATATAGAGTAACTAGTGCTTACCAGTGGGGAGAGAGGAGATGGGCAATATGGGGATAAGGGATTAAGAGGTACAAACTATTAGGTATAAAATAAGCTATGAGGGTATATTGTACAACACAGGGAATCTAGCCAGTATTTTATAATAACTGTCATTGGAGTATAACCTTTAAAAATTGTGAATCACTATATTGTATGCCTGTAAATTATACAGTACTGTACAGCAGCTATATTTCAATTTAAAAAATAAATAAATAAATAAATGAGAGGTGGAATTGTCTTTAAGGTTTCTTCTAGCTTGATAAACTTATGCTTATTGGCACATTTTTTTTCTGATTCAATTCTAAAATTTAGCACAACATTGTATTTGTTACCCAAGGGTTACTGCCTTTCACATGGTGTTGGCATCCATACTTTATGACACTCCTGTATAGGAAAGATAGTTAGCAAGTTTCCGGGTATCTGCACTCTGTCCCTTGGAAGAATAAAGGAAGACCCTGTCAGTAAATCTTTTTAGAAGGCATCTTACTTTCATGTCACAGGGATACAGCTCTCCGTAACGGACAGGGAGAATCTTATCCCTTTGAACATGGGCTTAGCTTCACAGTGCTGGACTGCAGAACCAGCCCAAAAGAGTCTACATTTGGTGCTTACATCTCAGGAGATGTTCAGTATTTGAAGTTCCAACCTTGAGATGCCTGCCAAAGGGTCATGGCCATTGCTATCCATGCCCTGAGATATTTCTAGCCTAGGTAACTGGTAGAGAAAGCACTGAATTCAAACTGATGTGTCCGTGGACATAGGGGTATCTGAGAGAATAAATGGA
The DNA here is from genome assembly GCF_000442215.2 of Lipotes vexillifer. NCBI lineage: Eukaryota > Metazoa > Chordata > Mammalia > Artiodactyla > Lipotidae > Lipotes > Lipotes vexillifer. The sequence continues at coordinate 523,746 of NW_006785319.1, forward strand.
CATTTGTATCCTATGAGGCGTTTTCACCCCCAAGTGCAGATACCTTTATTTTAAAAATTTTGGAAATTGATGGTATATAAAAGTGGAAAATAGAGAATCTCAGTCCTGGCTAATGAAGGTATACAAGAATTTCATCCATGATGATTAAAACTCTATGTTTTAGAAGCCTTTGGGGAATTGTTGGAGATCTATTTGCAGAAGACTGGCAGAGTAAAAGTTCTCTCTCCACAGCTGAAAGACAGAATAGAGGCAGATTCTGAAATACACAGCAAAATTGAATAAACTGCTGAGTTGACTGTGAGTACTTAGCACAAGGAAGCATGATCTCTAGAAACCAATGCAAATTCTCCAGAAATTAACTTTATTTTTAAGGTTGACAGACTCATATATTAGGGCCTGAGTACCTGACATGTTGGGTGGCATATTTCACATTACCCTTGTGAACAAGTTGGAGAAGTGTGGATGAAACTGCAGTATTCATGTGAATTTACAGAAATCGAGCATTTCCATCAATCAGCATGAACTTCCAAGGATTCTGGAGGACCTGGAGATTATGAGGATAGAACTGGAGATATTTAGCATGGAGAAGAAACAAGTTTCTTTTTTCTGCCTTGAGAGGGCCAGGCATGGTAGCTGTTTTCAAAGATTTTTAACAGCTCTGTCTTTGAAGAGGAATTTAGACATTCCTTGTGTTTCAAGTAGGACAATTTGGGATGAGGAAGGTAGAATTTTCTTAATCCACCGGAAAATGTTCCTGTCAACCAGTCTCGTGGAAGGGACAGTGTTTTGAGGTAGCAAATATTACTCCCCTGATGAGTTCAAGAGGAAGGTGGTCCAACATGGATGCAACTAGAGATGATCACACTAAGTGAAGTAAGCCAGAAAGAGGAAGACAGATACCATAGGATATCACTTATATGTGGAATCTAAAATATGGCGCAAATGAACCTATCTACAAAACAGAAACAGACTCTCAGACATAGAGAACAGACTCATGGTTGCCAAGGGGGAGGGGATGGGTG
>NW_006785319.1:524808-534128 GCF_000442215.2 Lipotes vexillifer
GATGGGTGGGTGGGTGGGTGGGAGAGGGGTGGGCTGGGAGTTTGGGGTTAGTAGATTCAAACTGTTACATTTAGAATGGATAAACCACAAGGTTCTACTGTATAGCACAGGGAACTATATCCAATCTCCTGGGGTAAACCATAGTGGAAAACAATATAAGAAAAGAATGTATATATGTGCAGAACTGAGTCACTTAGCTGTACAGCAGAAATTAGCACAACACTGCAAATCAGCTATAATTCACTAAAAAAAAAAGGAGGCGGCTGGTCATCTGTGTTGGATGCTGTCTGGGGGGTGCTTGCGTTAAAGGGAAGTTGGATAAGATAATTCTTTCTGGTTCTCTCTAAACTTTCAGATGCCGAGATAAGGTTGAAGAAATAAGTTAGTGGTCAGAAAGCAAAGGAATATCTTCCCCTTTCTCATCATGACTAAAGGAGCATATTATGTTTTGTCACACAGAGAAGACTTCAATTCCCAAGTGCCCTGCACTAGAAATAAACCAGGAATAAGGAAACCTGCTAAAAGCTATGAATACCAAGAATTTTCTAAGAGCATTATGCCATGATATAAGCTACCGGTAAAGGAGAATAGTTCATTGTTTTTTTTTTCAAAAGACAAGAATATTTACCAAATATATCCAGTCTAATCAGAATTGTGACTGCCAGATAATCTGAACTGTGAATACTGCATTGTCTCTCATATTCTAGGAGTGGTTTGTCTGAAAACTAGATCTCTTTGCAAATGTAAGTAATTTTTTCCTTAGAGGTCAAAGTTATCTATAGTTTTTCTTTTCTTTCCTAGTCAGGTTGATGAAGGTTTTGATTCCCAGTTTAGGAAGTTGATAGATTTTGAACTCTTCTGACTGTGTAACCTATATTAAGAAACACCATTTATATCATGACCTGGGATCATATATGCATTATAACTGAAATCAAATATCTGAGAAGCAATAGCTATACTTACATACCCGTATAATACTCTGAAATTTTCAATTCAATTCCTTAATTGTTAAATACTGTTCATGTCCCTCTAATTTCACAGGATTTCCAGGTTGAAAAACACTACTGCAGTCACTAGTTGGAGAAAATTCCAACAATGGTAGGATCAATGGGAGAATTCAGGTCTTGTCATTCAGGACATTTGATCAACTTGCTACAGAAAGACAATCTTTGCATATATATTGTCAGAAAGGTCCTGGAATTTGCAATACATTTCCATGTTACTCTGTAGTTCCTTTCTTCCCGACTTCTCTGCCTACTCTCCCCCTACCACCCCACCCCCGAGGAAATCCTCATAGCTACCAGTGGAAAACATGAAAGGCTTGAGAGATGTATACGTAGACCACGTTCGTTCTGTGTATCTTAAAGCTTTACATCTAGAGAAGCAAGTTTTCGCTGAAAGCACCTCTGTTTATGCATGCATTCAGGTGGCCGCCGAGATAATGGAATTGCTGACACACTGCTCAGAGCCGCTTGGGTAACTGAGCATTCTTTTATTATCAGGAAGGCAAATGCAGTTTCGAAGATCAAAGTGGACACCCCCTGGAAGCTACATTTTTTACAAAAGGCTAAAGTGTCTGCCTTCCTAGGAATCAAAGGGACTTAAAACAGAAAGGCAGTCGTACTGGAGAGAATGCCATTGTCGACAGGATAGCAACCAGAGGTAATTTAATTCTTAAAGTTAGCAACTCTGCCAGCTCTGGGGTTAAGCAAGATGCCTGATACTCTGATAGCCATAGCTGGGGTCTGCCTGATAAAAATTTCAACTGTCAGTGCAGGGACTGAGAATATTTTTGGAATTTTCACCATTTGAAATTCCTTTGTTAGCATTTTGATCCCACATCTTCAGAAAGCAGGGCCCCACTGTTACAGTGGAAGTAAAGTAGAAGGTCGTTATAATCCAGTCACGATTACAGTACTTATTGGAAAAGTTATCATGGATGAATCCTTGCTCTCCGACATGGCAAACTTGAATAGTAGCAAGAGGACCATGGCTATTCTGCCATCAGCTGCCATCTAATAACAGTTCCGCCGTGTTTAGGGTCCTTCTGTATCCTCTCCCACACCCACCTGACTTTAAATCCCACCCTAAGCCCCTTTGCCAAGACTTTCAGATGGTTACCTTCAGAGATGTCTAAAGATCATCTCTCAGCTGGGCCCACATCAAACGCTTACTAGAAACTCCTTCCCTTGGATGACTAAAAAACTTCCCTGGTGGTTTTCAGTCTCCTTTAAATCTTGGCTGAAGTATTTGGAAGAGTAACGATGGGCTTCATTATTTCTTCTAAAAAACCCTCCAGGAATTTACGCGTCTGAAGAGGCCTCTTTCAGAAATTCTGGATACTTAATGAGTGCGCTTATTACAAAAGAAATGATTTCCCTTCGTTTTTATCAGGCTAGTGTCTTTTGAAATCCCCTTTGCTTTCCCAAGAGTTTGTCCTCTTAGAGAATAGAAACATTTTCCTGATGTTTATCAAATGTTTACTGTAATTTAAAGTGAGTCACTGAAGTAATTTTTGCACTTGGGAGTTTCTCTACTGTAAACTTTTATAGCCCATGTTATTAATGAATAGGCAGTATTGGTTTTTTTGTTGTTGAATTGTATGAGCTGTTTATATATTTTGGATATTAACCCCTTATTGGTCATATCATTTGCAAATATTTTCTCCCATTCTGTAGGTTGTCTTTTCGTTTTGTTGATGGTTTCCTTTGCTGTGCAAAAGCTTTTAAGTTTAATTAGGTCCCAGTTGTTTATTTTTGCTTTTATGTCCTTTGCTTTAGGAGATGGATCCAAAGAAATATTACTGTGATTTATATCAAAGGGTGTTCTGCCTATGTTTTCCTCTAGGACTTTTATAGTATCTGATCTTACATTTAGGTCTTTAATCCATTTATTTTTGTGTATGGCGTTAGAGAATCATACAAATCAACATCAAAAAAGCAAACAACCCAATTAAAAAAATGGGCAGAAGACCTGAATAAACATTTCTCCACAGAGGACATGCAGGTGGCCAAGAGGCACATGAAAAGATGTTCAATATCACTAATTACCAGGGAAATGCAAATCAAAACCACAATGAGATATCACCTCACACCTGACAGAATGGCCATCATCAAAAAGACCACAAATCACAAATGTTGGCAAGGATGTGGAGAAAAGGAAACCCTCATACACTGTCAGTGGGAATGTAAATTGGTGCAGCCACTGTGGAAAACAGCATGGAGGCTTCTCAAAAAACGAAACATAGAAATACCATATGACCTGGCAATTCCACTCCTGGGTATACATCCAAAAAAACACCCCAAAACACTAATTTGAAAAGATCCACGCACCCCAGTGTTCACAGCAGCATTTAGTTATAATAGCCAAGTTATGGAAGCAATGTAAGTGTCCATCAATAGATGAATGGACAAAGAAGATACATCCATGGTATATATATACAATGGAATACTACTCAACCATATAAAAGAATGAAAGCTTGCCATTTGCAGCAACATGGATGAACTTGGAGGATGTTATGCTAAGTGAAATAAGTCAGACAGAGAATGACAAATACTGTGTGATATCACTTATATGTGGAGCCTAAAAACTACAACAAACTGGTGACTGTAACCAAAAAGAAACAGACTCTCAGGTATAGAGGACAAACTAGTGGTTACCAGTGGGGACAGGGAAGGGGGGAGGGGCAATACAGGGGGAGGGGAGTAAGAGGTATAAACTATTAGGTATAAAATAAGCTAGAAGGATATATTGTACAACACAGGGAATCTAGCCAATATTTTATAATAACTACAAACGGAGTATAACTTTTAAAAATTGTGAATCACTATATTGTACACCTGTAACTTATATATATTGTACAGCAACTATACATCAATAAAAAATATTAGAAAAAGACAGTATTGATTTTAACGCATGTTAAATAGAATCTTAGTGTGCAAAGCCTTGATCTAGACATTTATTTTTGTACTAAGAAAAAATATAATAGTTTCGAAGTTATAAAGGTTTTAAGGATATCAAAAGAGTGAAGTATGAGGAATAGATAATAGCATACCTTGGGCAATCTCCGGGTAACTTTTGGAAAAAGCTCACCATTAACCATTAATGGTCCTAATAGTTTGTCAAGCTGAGCCATACGTTTTTCTTTTTCTTGACATAGACAGTTCTCATGTCCACATTGGAAAAAAAGAATTTAGCTTTGTAGAAATCAATAGATTACTGTAAACTTACATCTGTATGGAGCTAAACTGGGGGCAATATTATCAAAGATCATCTACTCTGGATCTGTCATTTGACTGAATTCCCCAAGTTTAAGTTCTGGGAGCAGCTGCTCATCCGAAACATGGCCCTCCTTTATAAAGAAGCAATTCCCAGCAGGGCATGGAACCTAGGCCTAAATACTGGTTCATATTTTATATCATTCCCTAATGAAGAAAAGTAAAATAGTTAATTTAGATAATCCTTTAGGGAAAAGCAGAAAGAACAGAGGGAACTGAAAATGAGGAAAGAACCTCTAAGAGAACCTCTTAGAGGAAAGAACCTCTAAGAACCTCTAAGAGAACGGCTGAAAGGGACGGCATTTGCTGTGAACTCTGCCTTTACTGAGTCTCATACCGCACACGCCCTCTCACGCTCTGAAAGTTCAAGAATGTACTCAGCACAGCTTGTGAGTTTACACAACTTGTAGGTCTGACCTCTCCCCAGTGTTTTGCCACCCATTTTATTCCATTTCATTAGAGATGGGTCTCCAGCTGACACACGCCTGAGTTATCTGCCCCTTCTCCCTTGGACCCTCCCTCAGCTGCTACTCACTCAAAAGGGTCGCTGGGATCCGCCCTCTGCAGCTCTGGAGGGATGGGGATCCTCTTGTAGTACATTTCCCAGTCAAAGGCGCCGCGCATGGCATCCCCGGCCTGGGCCTCGTACCCAAAGTGATTGTGGTCAATGACATCGATCATGGGGCACACGATGGTTTTGTGGTTGAGTGCAATCTGGTCTGAAAAATGAAAGCACAGAATAGGAAATGACACGCCTGCCCAGGTCATCTCTCATTTTTCTGCCAAGAGAAGCCCTTCCTAACGCATCGTGCTCGCAGTCTGGTTCCCTGTTGCCTTCAGAGCACTTTGCAGAATCTCTGTTTGAATGCTGGGCTTAGCATGATGGAACAGTGATTAGGTGCAGTTAGTGTTGTGGTATCTTCCTCGAAGAAAGTGATGTCCCAGAGATACCTGGAGAAGAGCATTTGGCTCTCCCTCTGTCACAGTTTTGCTCTGACCTGTCCCCAGTCTGTCATTTTACAGTGCACCCAGCATGCGTGCAGTATAAACAGTCCTTGTGTTCCTTCAAGCATACAGCTAGAGCCTGCTGAGAAAATACTGGCCTGCTTTCTGGAGGTTCCAAAATGTAAATATTTAACTTCATGGGGTTTTTTTTTTAGCATCTAATCTTACAATGGCCATGATGGCTGTCCCTCCACCGCCCCCCAAATGCTGGCAGATTATACACAGAATTCTTTGCTCTCAGGCTTACCAGAGATTTTGCCAAGTCCTATTTTGCTACTGTTCTTTAATATAGACTCTGTTTATCAAAGCTATACATTTTTATCTTCTCTCATCATATCTGAAAATATGTTAGATGGCCTGATACTACCGCTACTATTCCTGCTACTGTTCAATTCTTGAGCAACTACTAAGTATACTCAGGCTGTTCCTAACCCTCCTAGCAACCCAGTGAGGTTGTTCTTATCATCATTCCTAGTTTACACATGAGAAACTGAGCTCAGAGAAGTTAAATAACTTGTCCAAGGTCACTCATCTTTTGACGGCAAGAATTAGGATGCAGTCCCTGCTTAATGGTCCTGTGCTAAAGTCTGGGGTCTTTCCAGTTGGCCATGGTGCTTCTCCGAGGCAGAAAGGAGACTTATTTCCCAGTTGCAGCTCCAGCCCCTCCCTCGTAGATGTTATTATGTGAGACCTGAACAGCCAGTGCTGGGAAGGGCACGTACAGGTACTTTGGCTGACCTAGAACAGCTACATGTGAAGTGTTCTCTTCCCAACAGTGTGCATTTCTTCAGCATTTACTACAACAAACTAATAGTGTCAGACAGGCAGAACTTTTAAGTGCAAACATCTGCTTTTTGGTTCTCTGGAAGACCTTTGGATGTGGTGTGTGGAATAAAATACATTTAAGTATCTTTAAAAAAGAAAAGACATAATTTAGAAATAATGAGGTTTGGCTATTTCAGCATCATTATTCTGATGACAGTGATAAGGCAGGGCATGGAAACCACTGAATCCTATGGAAGATCTCCCCCCAGATCTACCTTTCTCTCTCCCTTTCTTTTTTTTTTCCCCTTTCCTTCCTTCTTTCTTTCTCTTTCTTTCTTTCTTTCTCTCTCTCTCTCTCTCTCCCTTCCTTCCTTCCTTCCTTCCTTCCTTCCTTTCTTTCTTTCTCTTTCCTTCCTTCTTTCTTTCTTTTCTTTCTTTCTTTCTTTCTTTCTTTCTTTCTTTCTTTCTTTCTTTCTTTCTCTCTCTCTCTCTCTCTCTCTCTCTCTCTCTCTCTCTCTCTCTCTCTCTCTCCCTCCCTCCCTCCCTCCTTCCCTCCCTCCCTTCCTTCCCTCTCTTTTTCTTTCTTTCTCTTTCATTCATTCATTCACTCCTTAAGTTAATCCCACCAAGAGCTCTGTGGGCATCGTTTTCACCTGGGCAAGCCTTGCAGTGGGCTTTAGTCTTTAAGTGGCATTCCCCCATAGATGTCTTTGACAGAGGAGACTATCATTACTGTGTCCAAAATATTTCTTCTATCACCTCTGCAGGTATTTGAGTATTAAGGTTTCAGTGACTTTCTTCAGTCAAATTCAGAATCAGGTTGATTTACAAGTTCCTTGACCAACAAGGAGTCTCAAGGTGACCCAAAGAGAATGAGTCTGTTAAACTAACTGTCAACTTTCCCTTCAAATTTCCTCTCAGCTCTCATCCAGCAGCACCAGCTCGGGGTGAAAGTAGCATGACTAATTTTTCATCTAAGGCTTGTGCCTACATTTCAATTTCCAGGGATCAAACGGACTCTTAATGGGAAATTGAAATTCAGGTAAAATCCCAAGGTGAAAAATGAACCAAGAAACTGTGTGGCTCCACCTTTTTTTTTTTCTTTTTTTTCCATTTTGGAGGATGTGTCAAGACACTGATAGAGGAAAATAAAAAAAGATAGTGATCCTGAGCATGAATCATTTCTTACCCATCAGGCCTACAGGAAAAGAAATGCTTGAATGAGAAAAAGTGGGCTTCTCTGTCTTTTTCCTTTTTTTTCCTTTTTTTTTTTTTTCTTGTTAGATGCATATGAACAATCAGAGCCTTGATAATTGGCATTTAGGGCTTACTTTGGATAATAAATAAATTAGGCCTTGTGCTGACTTGAGTATTCAACACCACATAGGTCAAATTCCCTTTAAGGGAAACTGATGGCTGCTGATGAAACTCTAAATTGCTATGTCCTTGGACAAGCTACTTTTAATTAAAAGCTCAGAGGAATCTCTGGCCATTAGGAGCATAGAAACATCCCTGTTGATTAGGGTGTCTGGGTGGTTGATTACGGTGTCTGAGCGGTTGTCTGCGGGGGAGAGTGTGGCTCTGAGATGCCATGGAGCCTTAATTGCTGGTCATTTCCTGTTTCAAAGGCAACACAATTTCAATTGATTTTTTCCCCCACATCGTTTACTAATGGAGCTTTGCTGCTTCTATCTGAAATCCTGCACGGTTCTCAATAGAAAATGATTCTTTCTGAGGCAGCTATTGTGAAGGAGGCTGTTAACTGGCTTTAGCTCCAAGACCTGGGATATATTTACAATAAAAGTTGATTTAGTGAAATGTGGAAGAACAGAAAGGAACTCAATATGTGCGCACCAAGAACTTTTTAGGAACACACTTTTCCCCTCAGCCTTACAATTTATTCCTTAGCTACTACTGGGCTTGATCTCTGACTTAACTGTGAAATTAAAAAAATACTGGTGCTTGGACTGAACCTCATGCACGTTTGTGAGCTTGAGTGGTTTTCAGGACTTTTGTGTTTCTAACAGTTCAAGTGATAGTCTTCTAGTGATCATTTAAGATGTATCACCTGGGCGGCAGCTCTGAGTGTTTGAGGGATTGTGTGTAAACATGATGGGGGGTCGTATATTTAGGGAGCTAAGCTGCTGCTGGAGTGGAAAAGAGAATGGGCTTATAAATCCTGGGAAAATGTCAGTGCGCTTATACTTTAACTGTATTCTGGGGCTGAATACTTCTCTCGTCTCTTAACAGTCCTATGATACTTGCTAAACTGTGTGTGGGTGTGTGTGTGTGTGTGTGTATTTTAATCATACTGTGCTTATAGGTAGTATAATGAATACTTTTTCTTTTTAGTGTTTACTCAGTGAATGTCTAAGTTAAAGAAATCAAACCTTTTCAAACCTTAAGTTAGACTGCAGTTGGTATTACCTAAAATGTCAATTTCAATGTGGTTTTCTAGTTACCTATACGTCCCAGCAATAGTTAAGATAGAATTCACCGCTCCCACTGTAAACCTCGTAAAAGGGGTCTCTAGCCTTTGTGGATGGCGGATGACATAGAAGCGCATGGCACCCTCCCCCGTCTCCCCCGGAAGCCCCAGGGGCTGAGGGTCACTCACTGAGGAGCGGGGGAAGCCAGTTGACGTTGACTTCGCAGTGGGAGTCCAGGAACGTAAGGACCTCGCCTCTGGCCATGGACGCCCCCAGGAGTCGGGTCCGGATCAGCCCTTCCCTTTTCTTGGTGCGAACAATCCTCACTTTGGAAAACCGAGCCATGTATTCTTCCAACTTCTCCTTCAGGTGTTCTGGGAAGGAGGAAGAACGGGGACAGAAGGAACACAGGACATTAGTTGTAGCAGAATTACTCCCGGGCGTCCGTGTGTGGAGAGCGTGAACGGTGAAGCCCAGCGGAAGCCCATCTTCTCGTTTCATCGCCTAGGGGTCTCTATTCCTTACAAGTTGCAGAATGCGCCATAAGATGCAAACCCCGCCCTTTGGACACTGACCCGCTGGCACTCCACCTTGTGGTTTCTGTGGACCAGGGGCCACCAGACGGCAGCCTCGCCAGCCTGCACCCAGGTGGGCATCAGCCCTGGGTCCCTGCTGGTGAAGTCAGGTGAACGTTCCAGCATATGGGCTCTTGCCAACAAGAGGGCCCTTTCTGGCAAGGCTTTGCCTAGTGTTCTCTGTGTTGAAAACACTGCATGTAAAACCACAGGAAAGAAAAGAATACCTCTCAAATCAACAGGAAGCAAACAGATCTCCCCCCCCCCCC
>NW_006785319.1:534197-548051 GCF_000442215.2 Lipotes vexillifer
ATCCCCCCCCCCCCCCCCCCCCCCCCGTGAGGCAATAGCAAACTGGCATGCAAGTTCGGCCCATGGCTCCTGATTTGAAGTGGAAAGTGACTGATTTGCTGTTAAAATTAGATGTGAACAGGGATAGGCAGGTGAGATGCTACATAATCACTGTGGACTTAGGTCTTTAAGATTAGAAAACAAAAATTTGGAAATGCTTCTTTGCCTAATTTAAAACAAACAGCGGGAACAAAATCAAATCAGATAACTTATTTACAGACTAAAACATTTCCTACTGGCTGTGATAAAATGCATTAATCTCTCAGTTCTTTTTTTAAGCCAAATAAGTGTGTTTTGGTGGCTTTCTTTCTGTGGGATATATACTCATCTCTGCTTTCAGTCTCCTGCATATAAAACATTCAGAGGGCTCTCCTGGAGTTTCTAACAAGCATAGTCTAATATTAATTGAAACAGAATCTTAGCATGCTGTTTGTTCTGTAGGTTTCACTTTCAAACTTTCTCTGCATGTTTGCAATCAATTATTATTGTCTCCTCCTATGATCTGTAACAATAGGGATTCATGGAAGGATTTATGATCTCTTTCCTGCTCTCCAATTTAACAGATGTCAGAATTACTCTGCAATGGAGTTTCTCTGCATGCAAGGGTTTACCCTTATTCCTTTTTTTTTTTTTTTTTTTTTTTTTTTGCCATATGTGGGCCTCTCACTGTCGTGGCCTCTCCCGTTGCCGGACGCGCAAGCTCAGCCTCTCCTGGAGTTTCTAACAAGCATAGTCTAATATTAATTGAAACAGAATCTTAGCATGCTGTTTGTTCTGTAGGTTTCACTTTCAAACTTTCTCTGCATGTTTGCAATCAATTATTATTGTCTCCTCCTATGATCTGTAACAATAGGGATTCATGGAAGGATTTATGATCTCTTTCCTGCTCTCCAATTTAACAGATGTCAGAATTACTCTGCAATGGAGTTTCTCTGCATGCAAGGGTTTACCCTTATTCCTTTTTTTTTTTTTTTTTTTTTGGTGCGCCACATGGCACGCGGGATCTTAGTTCCCCGACCAGGGACCGAACCCGCACCCCCTGCATTGGGAGCGTGGAGTCCCAACCACTGGACCGCAAGGGAAGTTCTTATCCTTATTCTTATTGCTTCTGATTATTGGTGAAGTGCTTAAAAAATTCTCAATTTCCTTTATTTTTCTTGACTGCCCTATAGATATGTTTTGCCAATGGGTCAGTTAAAATATTTCACATTCTAATTTTTACTGTAAAAGAATACTGGTGGGGCCTTCCACCAGAATATTTTAGATCAAAATGTGCCCCCCTCTATTTTGTTTTTCCTGTAATGAACAGAGATCTGCAGATCAGACTCCAGAGTGCAAAGTTTACAGGATTTGGAGTCAGGCCAGACCTAGGTGGGAAGTCTGTGATGATGAAAGATGTGAGTAGGTGCTTCAAACTCCCTAAACCTGACTCAGGGGGAATTTTTGTCCTCTTACAGGGTGGAGGAGGGTCAAGCTTTTGACTACAGACCTATCAGTGCTCATTCAGTAAACATTTATTAAGCCAATAATTGGAGACCCCAGTAAATCACTTGTACTTAGGAAGAGAAACAGCATTTCTTCTTCTTTTTTTTTTTAATATTTATTTGTTTATTGGCTGGCTGCATAGGGTCTTAGTTGTGGCATGTGGGATCTTTCGTTGTGGCGTGTGGGTCGTGGCGGTGCGTGGGCTTCTCTTTAGTTGTGGCTGACAGGCTCCAGAGCGCATGGGCTCTGTAGTTGTGGCGTGTGGGCTTAGTTGCCCCGTGGCACGTGGGATCTTAGTTCCCCGACCAGGGATTGAACTGGCATCCCCTGCCTTGCAAGATGGATTCTTAACCACTGGACCACCAGGGAAGTCCTAGAAACAGCATTTCTAAATAGCTGAAGGAATGCCTCAGAATGCTAAGTCTGAAAGATGAAAATTATAGACTTGTATTTCTCAGTGAGCTTTGGATAATTCATCGTCTTCCGTTTATTGCCAATTTAAAGTGAAACACTTTTGGCTAGCCGTGAACGAGCTGGTATGAGTTGATGGCTGTGTGGTAGAGTCTCACCTAGGAGGCTGGCTGTCCCGTGTCTCTGCTTTGAGCCAGGTGTGCTGTGCCCCCTCCCTTTGGCTCTCTCCTCCCCTCTCCACTGTGTGCAAGCTCCAAGGAAGATTCCCAAGGGCTGTACAGCCCAGTGCCGCCTCTGAGGGAGCCTGGAGCTTACTGTCTTGTTAGGGAAATGAAGCAGAGGCCCGCCATCCAGGTGTGCTGTCAAAGGCATGATAAGTGATCGGTGATCCATGCAAGGGCTCTGTGGGTACCAGTTGTGAAAGGCCTGTGTTCTATTAGGACTTCTCACGGTAATCAATGTTTAGGAAAACTTTACAATCTCATTCCTGTAATGTATTCAGTCATTGAAATCCTTCTGTGTCACCAACATACCAACAAGAATCACTCTCTAAGTTTATTTGTAAATCAGTTGTTTGGACCACAGGACATACCGCCTTGTGGAAACAGTGTCCCCACAGTCATAGGGGACTGAAAATAGATCATGCACATTTGCTAAACCCACCCAAACAGTGTTCTTCACCCTTTCTTTAAACCTCACGGTTCTTCTGTCAAATGTACCACTGTGGGTGCCATCTCGACAAGCTGAGTGCATTCACTGCTTTCCTCTCTAACCCCTAAGGACTACAGGAGTCTCTTCTTGGGGAGAGGAAGATTAATCCTCTGGAGCTGCGTATGAGAAAGTGCTTCTTTCTAGAAGAGATTCGCCTCCCACGTGTCCCAAAGCAAGAAGCAGGGGGTTGTCGGTCACCCGTGAGGGATTGTCCCAACTTGGGATTTATGCTTCCACACTTTCTAGTTTATAGGAAACTCTCTGGAACTTGGTGGGAGCATCTCTACATGTTGCCTTTCCCTCTCTGTACATTTTCTGATTCTGTGTATTTTTCTTTTATCAAAGCCCATTTTAATGTACTAAAAAGACTGTCCGGTATGAATTCACTAATCTCAAGAGGTTTGACCCCAAAGTGAGTCCATTAAGTGTTCAGATCAACTCCTCTAATTTGAACTTTGCGGTAGTAATTAGGTTGCTTTGCCTCCGAATAATGTTCTAGTTGACTGCCCCTTGGAGGGGTCCGTTGTCTCTTAGTAGTTCAGTTGTAACATCTAATTAACCATAACTCACGATGAAGACGGGTATTTTCCATCTGATTAGCAAATTAGGCTCTCATACAAGGGAGTTCCTGGGGACGGTAGAGATGGCTTTAAATTAAACACAGTTTGCATTTCTTTTGTATGAACAGTTTTTAGATTCATTTCTAAAATATTATTCAAATGATTTTCAACATGATTTTGTATTTTAATTCAAGTACAGCATCTTTGAAGATCTCTTTTGAACTCATCTAATTTTAAAGAATAACGAGAGTGGATGGTAGTTTTATAAAGCAGACATTTTGTTAAATAAATTTATATTTATTTATTTATGTCTTTATTTTGGCTGTGTTGGGTCTTCATTGCTGCGCGGGCTTTCTCTAGGTGCGGCGAGCGGGGTCTACTCTTCGTTGTGGTGCACGGGCTTCTCATTGCGGTGGCTTCTCTTGTTGCAGAGCATGGGCTCTAGAGCACAGGCTCAGTAGTTGTGGCACGTGGGCTCAGTAGTTGTGGCTGGCAGGCTCTAGAGCGCAGGCTCAGTAGTTGTGGCGCACGGGCTTAGTTGTTCTGTGGCATGTGGGATCTTCCCGGACCAGGGCTCGAACCCGTGTTCCCTGCATTGACAGGCGGATTCTTAACCACTGAGCCACCAGGGAAGTCCTAAAGCAGACATTTTTTTATTGACTAGGAAACATTCGTAGAACCATTAACTTTTTTTTTAGTTCGTGGCCCTAGACTAGTGGTGGGTATATTACTGTTAAAATCCACTGAGTGGTACCCTGATGACCTGGAAGAATTAATATAATTTCAAACACGACAATTTCTGCCCAGGGTTTATTGTATCACTGGGAGGTAATAATGAAATGATGAGTTTTACTCAAGTGAAATTTTGGTGTCTTGCTACCGTGAACATTAAATGTAGCAGTTTTCTGAATGTATTTTTCCTTTTTTTCTAGAGATTTCACTTATGCGCCACAAACTGACACTATATTTAGTATTTAGGGTAGCAACTAAGCACTAAAAAGTCACCTTCAGTGATTTTTAGTCCAGAGCCAAGGACATGAGTTGTAGACCTATTACTGACTGACCCTATGCCTTTGGTTAAGTCACTTCAATTTTCCTCACCCATGGAATGAGATGGGTTGATCTTAAATATTCCTTCCAGTTCTACGATTCTGTGATTTCTCTTGTTAAGTTTTACTTATGGCATAGATCTTATCTATCAAGTATTTCATTTTTCCTAAAAAGCATCCTAATTGTTGGTCTTTCAGTGTTTCTTTGGGCTGCACGTCACTTTGGAAAGCAAGAGTCAAATCAAAATAAAGCTGACATGTATCAGACGTTTAGTCAAAAGACAAATGCCAGGGTCTTATCTTTGGTCAGTACAGCATCTGTCTAATCTCCTGCAGCTCCCTGTCTGTAAGACTGTCACTGATATCAAAATCATGACCTTGAAGCACTTTAAGTTCATCAGAGACCTAGATCCGTTCAATAAGTTATGCTTATTATGTCAGAAAAATACAGTAGCAGAGTTTAGACAGCTTTCTAGTCTTCCTTTGAGAGAGTGTTCCCAAGGGGACAGGGAATCTAAGTGACCATCAGTTTTACAGAGCAAGGCCAGGGTATCCCGAGTGGTGGGCTCACCAAAGGCTGGACAGACAGCTGCCCTGGGCTCAGCAGCTGGAATTGTTGCCAAGTTCCTTCTGTCTCCTTTGAATCCCCTAATTTAACCTCAAGGACAGAGCAAGGGGGGGCAGGAGACCCTACTGATCTGGAGATACGAGTTTCTATATCTAAATACATATTATAGAGCTGAAATTTCTTTGATGTTTACACTCTGGTGTTGGTAGATAGAATGTAGCAGAATATGGCCTTAAGAGCATATAGAATATATGTTAGTTATTGTGGGTGATACCTGATGATGAAATGAAATGTGTTATAAACACACAGAAATATACATACCTTAAACCTTCCTGGTTCACCCTTTTACAACAAGGATATACTCGTAAGTATTCTGGATAATCTGAGGTCTTATCACAGTGACAAGTACTTTCACAATTAGAGACTGTAAGATATTCTGCCACTTCTCAATCTACTTGACACAGGTCATGTGTGTATTTTAATCCCAAGTGGCAGTGTTAAGGATAACTATCTACTTAGCAGTGTAGAGACATTTTCTATATTCTTTGTACAGGAGAAATGTATGTCTCTAGTTAACTCCAGAAAGCTGTCAATCTCTTTACGTCCTGGTTGACCACACTAAGTATGTCCCTTTTCATAGCATTCAAATATAAGCATTTCATATTATCTCTAGAGCACAAAAAATTCAACCAAGAAAGTATTAGAATTGCTGGAACTGTATCTAATTGCTTCTATTATGATTTCAACTGAGTTCTGTTTCCAAATGTCTTATTTTCTCTTCTTTTAGTGTACAAAGCATCTTGAGTCATTTGGGAAATAGCTGGGACACTAAACTTAAATAAATAGGCAACATAGATTCCAGCTAATATAAAAAAAAGAAGAGATAGAATGTCACCCTTTACAACCCCTAATGAGCTAATGGATCAAGCTAACCTCACAAAAGGAGCCAGATCACCTGTTCTGTGCTTCCTGATGAGGGAACACATCACTGCCTATGAAGCATTCTTGGCAAAGTGCTGAATCTGAATTCGGTTGTGCCTATAGATCTAACTACCAACTTATAGGAAATAAAGGATTGATGAATACGTGAAATGGCACATCTGGGAGATAATCAGCAAAATCTAAACTATAGCGATTTCTCCAGGGCGAATGGCTTGATTTCTTCAACAAATAAATTAGAAGAAGAAGAAGAAAAAAAGAAACGGAAAGAGAATCCTAAAGATTAAAAGACACTTAAGAGGGCTTCCGTGGTGGCGCAGTGGTTGAGAGTCCGCCTGCCGATGCAGGGGACGCGGGTTCGTGCCCCGGTCGGGGGAGACCCCACGCGCAGTGGAGCGGCTGGGCCCGTGAGCCGTGGCCGCTGAGCCTGCGCGTCCGGAGCCTGTGCTCCGCAACGGGAGAGGCCGCAACAGTGAGAGGCCCGCGTACCGCAAAAAAAAAAAAAAAAAAAAGACACTTAAGAAATATATCAAAGGAGAGGACTTAACGTGGATCCTGATTTAATTATACAGTTGAGGAAAAAAAAAAAAAAGCAGCCCCTGATGTCTGGGAAGTGGTCTGACCCTCACAGTGGGCCCATCCATCTGTTTCTGCTGGGCATACCATCTTGCAGACCATCAACACGCAACAAGCTCACTCTGAGACCATGCTAAAATGAGGCAAACATGATTACCGTGAAACCCACGATATATCAAATATTCCCCTCTTTCAGCTAAAATGTGTGACTTCTACTTTTTACCAGTTTTTTTTTAATGTTGGGGAAAGGATTTGAGATTTGTTTTTTTCCCCATGAGACTCCCTGATTCCACTCAATCATGGGATACCATTCTTCGGGGGTCCTTTGTATTTCTACATGTTTTGTGAATGAGGCAATGTCTACCATTTGTTCTGGATTATCTTTTCAAGGATGTTTATATAGCGAACAGGTGGGGAAGACAGAGGTCTGTGTTTCTCGCAGGAGCAAAGGGCCGTTTTATTTACAGCCCTGGAAGGTGGAGACAGTGTCTCCCTCTGCATGCCTGCTGTCCATTATATGAGATTTGAGTTCCCTCATTTCTGAGAGGAGGGAAGGTCACCAGTGAAGGACTGGTAACCTTTCATGACAGCTTTGGAGTTTTCTGAGCAGGGCATGGAGAGGAATCTAGGAGAAGTGGATGTTGGTAGTTACACATGCCTGGCATCCTGTTCTTACCCCCAGCACTGCCCGGCTCTGGCTCAGCTGAGCGCCACTCCACCGCTCACTTTTTTCTTGTGATTTTCTCCTCTTGTTAAATCCTTTTAGTGTCTGAAAATATCTCTGACGTCACACACACATTTCATAGTGAGAAGCAGTGAGCTTTGGTTGCCTGGAGAATTCTGATACTTGTCTGTGATCTGCCCTTAGATCCTACATTCCCACATAGAAAAGAGGGATGGGATACATCTCAGCGTGGGGTCCTCTCTTGGCCGGTCAGGTCAGCTGGACACCTGGCAACTTCTATGGGGTCCTCGTGTCTCTCAATCTCTCTTTCTTTCATCATTTGTTTAAAGAACAGCTAATTGATTTGTATATTTTCAGGATAGCTTTAAATGTGTGACATGCTCAGAGGAACACAAAAGAAATGTCACAACATCTGTTCCTTCCCCCCAGGGTGTAGCCCCAGTGGAGTGGTAATGGCCATGAATCTAGTGCCCAGGATCATTCACAAAAAGCTTCCTTCTCCATGGTTAGAACTGTAAATGGGTTTATAGTCTCCTCTCTGGGAAACACTTGGATATCAAAGATTATTTGTACAATACCTTATGAATCAAGGCCCCCGAAGTGAAAAAAATATAGGTGCCACATACATAAAAGGATTAAGACCATTTTCAGAAAAAATATAGTGTGTAAAAAGGAGAGAAAGGAAAAAAAGGAGAAATCCATAGTTAAAATATTTATTTTCTTTATCATTTTTAAAATTTAGTGTATATCCTCTTAGAATGGATTTTGCAAGAGTAAATTAATAGACTATGTCATACAAAATATTTTGGCATTTGGGTGATCGCCTAAAAACTGCCTATACAAATGTGTACATACATAAATGCCTATACAAACATTGCATATCTGTGACGCAGCTTTTATTTCACTTCATCTATCATTTGATTTTCACATTCATTGCTTATTTCAATTTTGAGAAGGTAATGTATAGTTATAATAGAAATATTTGAATTCTATTTTTCCTTTTCCACAGTATTTGCCTAAGGACTATTTAAAAACTGGTCTTGTCTGATGATATGTCTCAAATAATTCATATTTAGATTATGTGATATTTTCCTAAGCATTTTATTTTATTTATTTTAATTTGTATTGGAGTATAGTTGATTTACAATGTTGTGTTAATTTCAGGTATACAGCAAAGTGAATCAGTTATACATATACGCATATCCACTGTTTAGATTCTTTTCCCATATAGGTCATTACAGAGTATTGAGTACAGCTCTCTGTGCTTACGTAGCAAGTTCTCATTAGTTATCCATTTATATTTATTAGTGTGTATATGTCAATCCCAGTCTCCCAATTTATCCCTCCCGCCTTTCCCCTGGTAACCATAAGTTTATTTTTTACAACCGTGACTCTACTTCTGTCATGTAAATAAGTTCGTTTGTACCCTTTTTTTTTAGATTCCACATATAAGCAATATCATATGATATTTGTCTTTCTGTGTCTGACTTACTTCACTCAGTATGACAATCTCTAAGTCCATCCATTCTAAGCATTTTATAGTTTTCAAAAGTCATTGTAATTAAAGGACTTCTGTGAATGAATACAAGTGACATAATCTGAATATAAAATTTATAGTTTGTAACTGTTCTGTTTACATGAACCTAGAATGAGAACTGTATTTTCTCTACTCACGCAATATAAAATTTTGAAATTCAGGATTATTTGCTTTGTATCATTTCTTCTGATGTTGTAACTTCTGCCTCAAAGGAAAACTACGTGAATGGAAACTGGGTAAAACTGAGAGGTCTTGGGCTTCCCTGGTGGTGCAGTGGTTGAGAGTCCGCCTACTGACGCAGGGGGTGCGGGTTCGTGTCCCGGTCCGGGAAGATCCCACATGCCGCAGAGCGGCTGGGCCCGTGAGCCATGGCCGCAGAGCCTGCGTGTCTGGAGCCTGTGCTCTGCAGCAGGAGAGGCCACAACAGTGAGAGGCCTGCGTACCGCAAAAACAAAAACAAAAACAAAAACAAAAAAACAACTCAGAGGTCTTTTCTTTGAAATATTTTTGCTGAGTATTTTGAACTCACCACAGATTGATCCATTTTAATACAATGGAAACATTTCTGTAGAAACATTTCTGCTTTTTAATAATTCAGTAGTTTTATTTTATTTTAAACATCCTGTGTATTGCAAGGAATAGGTCATATAGTTTATAAGTTTTCATTTGCGCCACATACATGATAATTTAGTCTAAATGCACAAATGTAGAAGTCTTACCATCAATATTATGAAAAGTCATTGGTTCAACGTTATACTATTTGACCCTGTAAATATTCAAGAATTTTGCCAAAATAGTGTTAGGCTTTAGTCTGTAAATATTAGAGAATAGTTTAATTCTAGAAAAACATTACACATAATGCACTCTTTTAAATAAAAAACCCTATATAAATATCAGTTGAATTATCAGTGTTGACATAGGAGAAAATAATCTCTAAGCTCATCTAGATCACCTCTTCATTTCACCTATTTAGTTTTTTTTAAAATTGTGGTGAAATGCACATAACATAAAATTTACCATTTTAACTATTTTTAGTATTCAGCT
This sequence comes from Lipotes vexillifer, assembly GCF_000442215.2. Taxonomy (NCBI): domain Eukaryota; kingdom Metazoa; phylum Chordata; class Mammalia; order Artiodactyla; family Lipotidae; genus Lipotes; species Lipotes vexillifer. The sequence goes on from NW_006785319.1 coordinate 543,802, forward strand.
GAGTCAGTAGTGTTAAGTATTATATAATCAAAATGGTTGTGCAGTTGTGCTACAGACTGTTTGATCTTGCAAACTAAAACTCTTATAACAGTTAAATAAGTCCCATTTCCCCCTCTCCCCAGCCCTTGGAAACCACCATTCTACTTTCTGTTTCTATGAGTGTGACTACTCTAGGACCTCATGTAAGTGGAATTATACAGTATTTGTCGTTTTTATTATTGGCTTAGTTCACTCAGCATAATGTTCTCAAGGTCCACCCATGTTGTAGCCTGTGTCAGAGTTTCCCTCCTTTTTAAAGATGAATAATATTCCATTGTATGTATAGATCCCATTTTCTTTATCCATTCGTTAATTGGCATTTGGGTTGTTTCTATCTTCTGTCTATAGTGAATAACGCAGCTATGGATATAGGTGTCCAAATATCTTTACAAGACCCTGCTTTCAATTCTTTTGGATATATACACCCAAAATGGAATTGCTGGAGCATGCGGTAATTCTATTTTCAATTTTTTGAGGAATCACCACACTGTCTTCCAGAGCAATTGCACCGTTTTCCATTCCCACCAGCAATGCACAGGATACTTATTCAATTTTAAAGCCCTTGTGATCCTTTTGGTAAAATGTATATTTAAATAAATCTTGTTTTAGTTGAATGTGGCGGAGAACTCTAGCCGAAGTCTTGAGAAAATAACCAGAAAATTCTCCAGTGACTCTTCCTAATTCACTGAATATCAAATATCCCATAAAGAAAGAAAAATCTGAGTACTGACAATGACAAATACTTTCAATGTAGAATACACTCAAATTAAGAAAGGAGCACAGATGCCAGTTTCAGGACTACAATTGTACAAGAAAAGCCTCCAGCACGTGTTTCTTTTTTTCTCACTGTAGTATAGACTGATCAAGAACACCTTATTTGAAAACATCCTAGTTCCCAGTCTAAACACTCCTTGTGGTTTAGAGTAAACATCCGATTTCAGGCGTCTATGCCAGTTCCTCTCTGCACTATGCCTGCCTCTTCCAGCCTCAGGCATGAGGCCTGCAGGCTCCATCAGGGACCCCCAGAGCCCTGCCCTCTCTCAGCCTGAATTATCAGTTCTATACTTTGTACTTAATTACCTTAGTTAATCTCCTCATATTTACCAATATATCTATCTTCTCATTCTTCCCAGAGAAGTCACTACTTATCTTTCAATGATTCCTTTAATGTGTAAGCCTGTCAGAAATGCACATTTTATAAGATAATTTGTCTTGAGACATAAGAGGCTTTAAAAAATAAATTTAACCAAGAAAAAAACATCAAAAGGACCAGTATGTTTATGCTTTTTTTCCTCTAAAGGCCTTAAGGGTAAAAGTCCTATTCATAAATTTCACACTTTTCCATCTGCTTCAACAACTTAATATATTGTGCTGGACGCCAGGTTATGTGATTTTAAGGTGATTGTTTTTGTATTCCGACATTAATGCTACTGCTAACTATTGATTTATTTGTACTCTCACACACATTCATACCTTGGAACAAGCAGTGTTTGGTGAGCCGGTTTGACTCCTAGCGACCATCTTAAAAATTGGGACCAAGTGAGTTTTTCCCATCAAAATAATGATTTTTCTGTAACTTGTTTTCCTAAGACAAAATCAAGTCAAGAAATACAAACTCTGGGCATAAACAATTCCAAGGTCATATGAGCCCATCAACAAGGCTAGTAACAGGGTGACGTCACAGCCTCCCAGTGAAGTCAGATGCTGCTTGTATCAAATCAGCAAGCTACACAAGATCACCTTTGGATCCACAGGATTTGAAAATTCATTTACAGAATTTTTAGAAAACTCAAAGTTATAAAAAACCGAAGCTGGGATGCCTGAGAAAGGGAGAAATTGATCTTCAGCAAGTGAAAAAGCATAAAATTCAGGCAGAACAAAGACAAACTATAAGATGCCATACACCAGCACAGATATCAAATGGGAGAAACAGAATCTCTGCCCTTTTGAAAGTACTTTCAATTCTGCATTTCTCTGGAGTTGAAACAAACCTAGTGTCATTCACACATACGTGCTACAAGCCATTTTGTTTTTCTTTAGTTTCTCTGAAGCGTGTATTGGAATTACTGGGTGGGAATGTTATATGGGTAGAGTTATAGGGACCAGTAATCTCAAATTAGCATTTGTGTGAGTGATTGAATACTGTCACCCAATAACTGCCAAAACAGCCATAAAAAGCTCTGGGGTTTGGCTTGACTTCACAATAAATAAAGACAAATTGGAAAGAATCCCTCTAAACAGTTAGTGTGAGAAAAATGCTATGTCAAAATTTCAATTTAGATGAGGCGAGAGCTAAATTAAATATCTGGAAATTGGTCCTGTTCCCAAGGCTACCGAAACTCCCAGTGCCTCACAATATTCTTGTACTGCAATACAGGAGGAGACATGCAGGAAATGAGCTGTCTGCCCTTGTTGAGGAAAATTGACTTGCTAAAGGTACGTCCTCCCAAGGCATTGCTCCATTTCTTGATAATACTGTTAAAGAATGAAAAGGAGAGCGACCACAGAAGACACTGTCTTGGCTCAAAATTGAAAAAAGAAAATATAAAGAGGACCAAAAATGTGTCTCATGTCCTTGAATGAAAAGAACCAATAGAGTAAGTAGCAAAATATGACAAAGCAATATATGGAAATAATAATAATATCTATATTTATTGAGCGCTTATAATTTCTGAGATATGTTCATGTGCTAATTTATTACATTCTCATTTTACAGATGAGAAAAACGATACTCATTTGCAAATGAGGAAAATGAGGGTCAGAAAGGTTAAGAAATTTGCCCAAGATCATACAGTAAAGGGAGTCTGAAATATTTTAAGTACTCAATAAATGTCAGTGATTACATGTCAGGAGGAAAAGAAAAACTTGAACCCAAATGTATCCATTAGGAATCTTTTAAGTATAGGGAATTTAATGTAGTGAATTAAGTATTTATAGTAATATATATGTATATAATTATTATAGAAGACCTGGAAAGTTTAGGAAAGTGGAAAGAAGAGGAAAAAAATCAAAAAGAATTATACCACTAAAAGTCAATCACTGAATAAGTCAGACAGAGAAAGACAAATACTGGGTGGTATCACTTATATGTGAAATTTTTTTAAAAAGTCAAATTCATAGAAACAGTAGAAAAGTGGTTGCCAGGGCAGGGGAATAGGGAGAGGTTGGTAAAAGGGTAGAAACTTTAGTTTTAAGCTGAATGCGGTCTGAGGATCTAACGTAGAACATGGTGACCGTAATTGGTAACAGTGTGTTGTGTGATTGAAATTGCTAAGAAGGTAGAACTTAAATGTTCTCACCAAATATATATATATGATGATGATGTGTTTAAGCTGACATGTACGTTCATCAAATCATCATGTTTTACACTTTAAATATCTTACAATTTTATTTGTCAATTATACCGCAATAAAGCTGAGAAAAAAGCCAATCATTGCTTACATTTTCCTTTACCTTTCATGCTTCTATTTAGAGCCTACATGTTCTTTTAAAACTAAGATTGAAATTTTCCATGTCATTACCTTGAAATATTATTTCAAATGTGGAATAATTTTTCCTTATTGTTGATTTAGGTTGTTTACATGACTACAGCTATGACTATTATATATAATATATAATGAACATTTTGTGAATAAGTGTTTTCTGAATCTACAGTTTTCCTTAAGAGAGATCCCAAGAGCTGAAACCAGTGCATCATAAGGTAGGAGGCTGTTGAGGTGAAAGGCTGTATAAAATATCTAATTAGAAAAGGTTGAAACTCTGTCTTCATTGGCTATGGAAGCCAAGGAGCTTGGAGGGGGCAAGGGGACTTGGATGGCCGTCAAATTCATTCTCTTCTTTATTGAAGGAGAACTGAGGCCACCTCTCACCATCAAATGGCCAAACTGTCAGCACCTCCCCCTCGTCTGCCGATGAAGGGAATGAACTGTCCGTGCGCTCATATCAGACCACCCTCTCCGCTTGCGCCCTTGATCCCACCTTCCTCATCTGCCCACAAACATGGCTCCTGTAGCTGTCCCGTCTCTTCCTTGCATCTTCATGTGTGGTCCTCTACTGAGTCATTCCATCTCAAAGCCAAAACACTGCAATATCCCTTTTCTTAAAAAGCAAACCCAAAACACTGCAATATCCCTTTTTCTAAAAAGCAAACCTTCTTTGACCCGCACCCTCCTCCAGCTTCTGCTCGCTCATCGGCTCCACGTTTCAGCAGG
>NW_006785319.1:548120-550173 GCF_000442215.2 Lipotes vexillifer
AGCAGGATTTGGGGAGGGAATTGTCTAGATTTGCATCTCTAGACAACTTCATCTTCTCCCATTCTCTCTAAATCCACGCCTTTTGTTCATTCATTCAAGATGGTCATGGGATGCGTAAGCATAGCATTGTGCTAGAGCCCATGCTCTTTTACCCTTTGAAACAGGATTTTTTTTTTTTTTCAGAGGGATTCCTCTGCTAAGATAAAGACTCAGGGTAAAAGGGATGTGATGTGAACACTGGCTGAGAAGATAGAGTAGGAAAGGACAGAGGGAGTTGTTACCAAGGAAATAATTTTGAAATTCACTGACGGAAGAGAAAGTGGGTTCAGAGGCTTACAGGTCTGATTGTGAGCAGAAAGTACTTCTGTGTGCACCTGCAGGGTTAGTTCTAAGATTCGTACTTTTCTGATATAGCCAAGAAGGCGGGCGTCATGAGTAAAGATCTGGTTCCTGGAAAAAGTCTGAAGTGGTGAGAGCCCCTTGCTTGAGTAATTGAAAGCTAAACTGGACCAAGCACTGTGAAGTTTCATGTGGCAATCCTCTCCAGGGAATGGGGAAAATGATCCAATAGGTCCTTTCCATCTTTGCCTTCCGTGACCTCTGGCTGTTAACATCACTTTCGCTCGTTATGTCAAAATGAGTTGCCTATTTACCACTGAACTCTAGAAAGCACTTTTTCTCCCTATAGGCAAGACGACAACCTAGCATTTACTGCATGCACTTCATTTCAACTTAATTGGTGTGCCAAGGAGTCATTTTAAAATGGGTAATATTATTTCCAGGATATTTTGCTTATTTGCTGGGTACATGGTTCCCCTTCCTTGTTGAGCCAGAGCTCCCCCAAATTTTAGAAGATATTCCGAGGACAATGTAAGGCGTATTTGCAAACTGGGAAGTCAAATGAAATGACATGGCCTTTAGATTGCCAACAACCTCCAGAGCAGGGTCATTTATTAGTACTGGAATCTGCTCAGGTTGGTTTTTTTCCATAACAATGAAAAGTGAAAAACACTAGATGACTGCATTTATATTCTACAGTATTGCATATATTTCTTTTTCTCACGCAGGCAGAAGGAATAGAAATTGTTTAAATTTCTTACCAAGAAATAAATAAATGGTCTATCTTGGGAGTTTTATACATCTATGTACACACACATGTACATACATAGATACATATGTGTATATATCACTCCATCCCTAAGAATAGATGAAAGGTGCCTCATTTGTAATTTATTCGAAAAATCACTGTTTCCTACACAGTCTTGATTAAATGAGGCAATAAATCATATGTCTGGAACCTGCCAAGTGTCTGCCAAGGCACAGGTTGGCTCAGAAATTAACGAGGACAGAATTGTGGAGTTTTATAGTCTGTCACTTGTGTGACAAGTAATGATAAAGGGCAGCAGTCTTCTCTACTGATAGGCCGGCCACATATTTTTCTACTGTAATTCTTTTGTTTGGCCCTGTTTATCTTCATTTAAATGGGCTGTATCTCCTTGAGCTCCAGCAATGATATATATTTTCTCTACTAATGATGTGTCTCCATGGTCCCAGGGTTATTTTCAACACTTGATGAAGTTTACCCATGGAAGGACCACAGTCAGTCAGTGTGCTGCAGATGGTGCCAGACAGGCGTTGATTTTTCCCTCTCTCAGTGGACAGACGAGCCCTGCGTTGTTAGAGTTACCAAGGCTCCACTCGCAGGAGAGATTTGTTTTTCCCCAATGACTTTATAAGTATCATTTAGCCTGCAAATTCTGCCTGTCTCTCAAAATTTGTGTTAGACCACATCCCAGGTTTCGAATCTGAGACTACTCTTTCTACCTATTGCATGAAGATGAGAATAAACTATGACAAATGATAAGCTGTTAAACATTAATTAATACAACTAAAAATTAACAAGTTAAGGGCAGTGCTAGAGACGCCATGCTGCTCTTTGAACGATCCATGAACAAATAAAATGTAACACAAAGGTGGTGCAAGGCAGCGATACAGTGAATGTTGGGGGCACAGGGCACAGCCCTCAGAGTTGTGTAGCTTACAATTTCAGCAG
>NW_006785319.1:550291-571916 GCF_000442215.2 Lipotes vexillifer
GCAGGACATAGTAACATTTCAGATGGGAAGATGAGTAATGTCAGAATAGGGCTTATTTATTGAAGGCATTTGGTAGAGATGGTATAAAGATTCTGAAAGGCAGGATCCTGGAACTTGGATGAGTAAGATTTACAGAGATGAAGAGGCATAAGGGAAGGCCAAGTTTTGGGAAGGAAGTAATAACGAAGCCAGGACATAAGCCGTCCTGAGAAGGTCCTTTATTATAGAAACACACCCCAAAATGAAACAACCGACCAACCAACCAACGAACCAAATAACAGCCCCTGCTTGGGTAGATCCTTGCAAAAAAATACCAAACTATGAAATTACGTGAAACCAGAGGAAACCAAAAACACTAAAACAAACTGTAATCTGCATCTTCTCTTATTTTTCCCTTAGTGACTATAATTTCTTAAATGTTTTTGTTTGCATATTGATATTTGGGGGGGGGGCTGGGTAATACATGCATAGGCAAAATGTTTAATACAGAAGAGTATATTTTGAAAAATAAACCCCATCTCATACCCTCAGTACTCTATTATTCCTTGCCAGAAATAACCCCTTTTTACTAGTTTATGTATATTTCTAGGATATTTTAACCGTATGGAATTATATATACATAAGTGTGTGTATATTGTATACATTTAATGTGTAATATATTTATATGTATGAATGAATTTCTACTATATATTTACACACACATATAATTCTATATGCCTAAAATATCTTAAAATATATATATTTAAATTGATTATATATACATAAATGAATTTCTATCATAGTCTGTTAAACTCTAAGGAGATTTCTTTTGAAAATCTGGCACTATGTTGTACTACTGGCCATAGAAATACCCTTCACTTATTTATGCTCATTTTGTACTAAGAAATAGTTTCTTTTTCCACCATATGGTTCTGGTGAATTCTCGGGAAATCTAACTAAAAGTCATCACTAGAAGCATAATGAAATGTCTCAGATGGTTCTGATATTGTCAGGTTGTCCTGGGAGAGGCACCACCATGATAAACAACACCAGTCCTAGCGCCTGGGACTTGTACCATTTGGCTCTGGGATCTTTCAACCAAATCGCATGGACAGGAGCTTGTCATGGTTTCTAACAAAAACGAACTCTTAGTAAAATGTCAAGAGTAGATAGTAGTGTAGCAGAATCCAAAGTGCCTTTTTATGTAAGTCTAGAGCCAAATCTGAATGGGGACAAAAAAGGCAAATCATGAAGTATTGAATTCAAATACTTGTGGCCATGTTATATGAAATAACATGTTCAGAAAGATGCCCAGAAGTTCTGTTGGGCAGCCTTCTCTGACAATGAATTTTGAATAAACTTTAGGGTCACAAATAGATATTAACGTTTTTTTTTTGGAAAAGGAACAGTGACTTAAACTAGTTCAAGCAAAAAGTGTATTTCATGGAACCCAAAAGCAGGATGTGTAGCTGGGTTGCCCTAAAATTTAGATTAATTTTACAGATTAGGAAACGAGGGCTTATAGAGGTTAAACAACTGGCCCAGCTGTAGTCCACATCAAAGTCAGTGTCCTTTCCCATACACTGAGACAGGATAAAACAATCTAAGGACAAAATATTGAAACAAGTTTCCTTATTATTTTTTATCTAATTGACTTTCTTCAGTGATTCATGAATCCGGCAGCATCCTATCTAAAAGCTAGAAGAGTCCTCCCAAATTTCCTTATTGCTGAAAACACTTTTCTTGGCTAAACTCGTATTTCTCCAACATATAATGAGTAGCACTTTTCCAGTTCCTGCATTTTAATATAGCGTTTCGAAAGGAACAGAGAAGTAATTCTGTATCTCTCCTCTGCTCCACTTACCTCTGCTTAAGAACTACTCTTGCCATATTTGTTGGTTTACAATTGTTGGGTGATTTACATTTACAGTGTAATTGCTGGCTTACACATCCATCACTACCAACTAGTCCATAAGTACTTAGCATAATGTTTAGACTTAGAGGATGATTTTTAATGGAAGTAAAATTGAATTATAGTAGCCCCTTCTACGTATGAGAGGCAAATCTTTTTTTCTCTTTTGTTGTAGTTAAGATGTGGAGGGCTTGCCTGGTGGCGCAGTGGTTGAGAGTCCACCTGCCGATGCAGGGGACACGGGTTCGTGCCGCGGAGCAGCTAGGCCCGTGAGCCATGGCTGCTGGGCCTGCGCGTCTGAGCCTGTGCTCCGCAGCGGGAGAGGCCACAACAGTGAGAGGCCCGCTTACCGAAAAAATAAATAAATAAATAAGATGTGGAAAGACATTGTGATTTGAAGGAAGAGTGACAGAGAAAGACGAGTATCATGTGACATCACTTATATGTGGAATCTAAGAAAATGATACAAATGGACTTATTTACAAAACAGAAATAGACTCACAGACATAGAAAACAAACTTCCGGTTACCAAAGGGGAAAGGTGGTAGAGAGGGATAAATGAGGAATTTGGGATTAACATATATACACTACTATATATAAAATAAACAACAATGACCTACTGTATAGCACAGGGAACTCTACTCAGTATTCTGTAATAACCTATTTAGGAAAATAATCTGAAAAAGAATGACTGATTCACTTTGCTGTACACCTGAAATGAACACAACATTGTAGATCAACTATACTCCAATATAACATAAAAATTTTTAAAAATGATTAGTGTTTCTAGGGTGGGCCCCTTGTTCATTAGGCATTAGTCTGAAATGCAGTCAAGGGCGAGGTGGTGGTAGATGCTGAATGCCAAGTTCAATGAAGAATTTATCTGGTGCATAATAGGGAACCAGCCATGAGTTCTAAGCAGCATTCTTCTTGTGGTACTCTAGACAAAAAGGTGAGTGGTAACAATTTGAAGAAACAATCAATCAGCAAATATAAGGAGTCAGAGAACTTTTGCTTATGAAAGGAGCTGTCTCCATCATTTGCAGTAAGGTTAACAAGGTCCAGAGAGAACAGGAAACTTGTGTATAATCATATAACTAGTCGTAGGACTGGGATTTTAGTCTCACTCTATTATCTAGGTACCTCGGTGTTAGATTGGAGAGTCTGAGATAGTCCGTCTTCTAGAATAACGTCCTCATCATGCTCTAAGGACTGAGCCATCTCTGTCCAGGGAAGAGTACACATTTCACCACTGTCAGCCTGGGGTACCCTCTGCACATCTCTGAGACCAAGGAAGTTATTGTCCGGCCCTCAGGCAAGCTCTGGCACCAAAACAACTTGTGCCCAAGTGAGGATATTTGAGGCCAGTCAATTCCGTATTCTTCTCATTCATGTAGCGTCAGTGTGGTCAATGAGCACTATGTATACACCCAAATATGTCGTACCTTCTCTCTCTCCATCCCTCAGCGGCTTTACTTCATGTATTGATCTGTTTTCTCCTCCTCTTACGGCTGTATCCCGCATAACCCTTGCTCTGCCACCAACATATCTCTGTAGTCTCAGTTTTACGAGAAACCTCTCTGTCCTCTCTCCCTTTCTCTCTCTCCTCTCTCTCGCTTTAGGGCGCACAACTCACACCCACCCTGGAAGACTTCCTCTGAAGAAATCACTCACATCTTCCACATGTCATATCTTTGAGGACCAAGACAGAAGCAGCCTTTTTAATGCTTTCAGGTGATTAGTCTTCTAGTCATGTCTTAGCTTGAGGGCTTAAACAATAAGAATTTATTTCTCATAGTTCTGGAGGCTGAGAAGTTCAAGATAAAGGTGCTGACTAATTCTTGTTGAGGCTTTTTTTTTTTTTTTTTTTTTTTTTTCAGTTTTCAAGCTGTTTCTTGGAGAGCGTGTGGTCTGGCAGAAATGGCCACCCTGCTGAGACCCATCCCCACCACCCCAGGCCAGCTTCCACCTGGAAGCCTCTCAATCAGGAGAGTCTCAGCAGCTCTGCGCTCTCCCCATGTCTGCTCAGAGCCTGGGATTGTGTCAGGCAGCAGTGCCCACGGGGGCCTGGAGAAAGCCCGTCAGGTAGAGAACTGGGAGAAATGGTCAACTTGTAATACAGCAAGTTCTCTACCTTGTGGAAGGCGTGAGTGTGTCTGCGGTGGACAGTGGCAGGGATGCTGTCCCTCTGCTTCAGGACATCCAGTCGGCTCGCTTCTCCAGGACCTGCTGGGACACTTTCTTGATCAGTTCATTGCTGTATTCTGGAGAATACTTGTCCAGCTGAGACAGGGTGAAGAGATTCTGGTAGTAAGCTTCCGTGCAGAAGATGTTGGCCAACAGGACCTCATGGTCATGGTTCCAGAGCCCCACGTGGATAGAGCGGCTAGCCCGTGATAGCACGGCCCTCGTCCCATACAGGTTGATGAGGATGTTGGCTACTCGCTTCAAGACCAACTGCTCCTCCACGATAGTGAGCTACCTTCTCACTATGTCCTTACAATGGAGAGAGACAGAGAGAGGGAGAGAGAAAACTGGCCTCTCTTCCTCTTCTTATAAGGACATTAATCCTATAATGGGAGTCCCACACATACGAACTAATCTAAACCTGCCTAATTACCTCCCAAATCCCCACCTACTAATATCATCACATTCAGGTTAGGGCTTCAACACATGAATTTTGGGAGAACACAAGCATTCAGTCCATAGCATGTCATAAACCAAACTGACCAGCTCATTGGCATTGATACTCAGCTGTGCTATGCTCTATCAATCATTGGTTTTGTTTTTCTTTTTCCTCCATCAGTTTACTGGCTGCTGCCTCTTCTCAGCTGAGGATATTGGGACCAGAACAATTCCAAAACCTGTCTACCTAGTTCATCTTACAGATTTGTCTCCTTGACTTCAGTAGCACTTAATTTCTTCATACGTCAGTCTCCTATTCTCAGGACCCCATCTTGTGTTTTGCCCTCACTCTAAACTACCCCATGACACAGGAATAATAACTCTAGTGTCTGAATCTCAGATCATAGTTTCCTATCACCTGCTTCTTCCTGTGTCTTGGCCTTCTGCTTTTATGCCATCATGTTCTCCATTTTCTGCAAACCCAACGGTTTTCTCCTGGTACCTATTCCTTTTCTGTCCCGTGTGAATTCCATGCTTCAACATCTGAACCCACATTGTTGATTCCTCTGACCCCACATTCCCTCGGAACACATTTGGCCAGACTTCTTCTCTGGATCACACTCCTCTGTGCTCTGTTCTTCCTAAATGGAGGTGTCAGATTTCACGCTGAATAAAGTACAGTGTCTGTACCTATGGGCACCGCAACAAATATGAAATGCTCCAATCACAGCTGGACGCTTGGGACTAAACGTCAGCCCTCTCACCTGTTGGTGAGCGCCTTGTCCAGTGCCCTTTGATGAATCACCTTTACCTGTCCCTTCAAGCTTCTGTTCACGTACCACTCCCCACTGTACCAGTCAAAGATGTTGGCTTCTATCTTCACTGAAGGTTAGAGTTGACTTTAGCTTCTCACTAAACTGCGCTCCTTGAGGTCAGGGACCATGTTTTGTTCATTTTTATATACTTAGCACAGTACTTGGGCATATCCTAGATAATAACTATTGAATGAGTAAATGTACCCTTTCCCTATTCACAAAATGGTTGCTGTCTGGACCCCAACTTATCTAGTCTCAGAGGATGTGTTTTGTGCTGTTGAGGACCAACCTCTTTGCTTGCACCCTAGACCTCATCCCTTGATGACCCCTTTGTGATGTTGTTCCATTTGTTATCAACTCTCTCTCACACATTCAGTTGTTTTCCTCAGTTGGTTTCTTCTCTTTAGCTATAGACATTTTTGAGTCTCTCTAGTACTATACAGTAAGTCCCCTATATACGAACCTTCAAGTTGTGAACTTTCAAAGATGCGAACATGTGTTCGCTTGCCTAATAACGTAAGTTAGTTCACGTGTCCGGCGTTCATTGTCATGTGTGTGCATCCTCTACAAGTGGTTGTGCTTTTGTGTACTTTACTGTACAGGACTGTATAGAGTAGAGTATCTTTATTTCAAGTCTAGGATGTCCAGAAGCAAGCGTAAAACAGCGGTGATGTAGCTGGTACTGCTAGGAAGTGCCAAGTGATAATGATGGAAACAAAAGTGAAGAAAATTGAGAGAGTGGAGCGAGGCAAAAAGTATTATAAACCTATGATGGTGCAATACTCTAGGGCTGATTGTGTTAGCCTGGTACCTAGGCTAACTTTGTTGGACTTGTGAACAAATTGGACTTACAAACGCTCTCGGAACTGAACTCGGGACTTACTGTACTAGATAAACTAATAAAAGTATTCCTTTAAAATCTGAATTTCTCCCTAGCTAATACAAAATGTTCTACTTTCCATCATCTCCAAAATCATGGAAGAGTTGGTCTTTACTCCTTGAAGCGCCGAGATCTGGCTTCAGCCTCTACCTCTGTTTGGAAACTCCTATTACAAAGATCTCCACTTGTCAAAGCACACACACATTTTCAAGGCCTTGCCTCACTGAACCTGACCTCTTCTTCTGGAAGTTCATCCTCGCCTCTCATGATTCTATGTTTTAGATCACATCTCAGTTTCCAGAGAGACTCCTCTGCTCTTCATCCTGCAAATGCTGGGGTTCCCCAGGGACCTCTCCTTAGCTCTCTCTTCCCACTTATCTCCCTGGTGATTTCGGTTTCCCCCAAACTCTATCTAGTAACTTAAGACTTCATATTACATCACATCGCCTCCGTGAAGGAAGGCACAGGTAGCGGGAAGTTTTGCTTTAAAGCACAAGACCGAATGACTACTTTTTGGGGTGATCTATTTCAGGGCTTCTTAGTGCTTTTGGCATTTGGGGCTCAATAATCCTTCGTTAGGGGGGCTGTTGTGAATGCTTAGCAACACTACTGGCTAGATGTCAGTAGTACCCTCGAGTTAACCAAAACTGTCTCCACACGTTGTCAAATGTCTCCTTCAGGGCAAAATTGCCCCTGGTTAAGAACCGCTAATCTATCTGAAAGCGGCTAATAACTACGGGAAAAAGAGAAACATTAGTCAATTGTATTGTTAGTTTCCAGAGATGAGCTCTAATTTCAAACGAATCTGATCATGTTTTTGTTAATTTTTATTTTTATTTTATATTGGACTATAGTTGATTTGCAATGTCGTGTTAGTTTCAGATGTATAGCTCAGTGTTTCAGTTATACATTTATGTATTCTTTTTCAAATTCTTTTCCCATTTAGGTTATCACAGAACACTGAGCAGAGTTCACTGTGCTGTATAGTAGGTCCTTGTTGGTTATCTATTTTATATGTAGTCGTGTGATCATGTTTTGAACGAGAGCCTTATGTCTTAAAATCTGCACTTCTCCCTACCACTCTCATGGACCTGGCTAATTAGCAGGGTAATTTGACATCGTTTCCTGGAAATTTATTTTTTCCTTCTCTTTGCTATTTACTTTCCCTGGAATATAGGCTGAACTGCAGTAACAGTGGTGGAAACCTCAACAGCAGCCTGGAATAGAAGGTCCTTGTGGAGGGGGAGGTGGGAATGACTGAGAGATAACTGACCGTGAAAGAAGAAAATAAAACTTCTCAGGAGAATGTTTGAAACTGTACCTAATTTGGTTTTTGATGAATCAGAGAAACTTGCAAGGGCTTATTCTCTTTATGCACATGAATTCAGCCAGTATGAGAATAGAAATCACCCCTGTGAAATTTTGAACCTTCAGTACTTTTCATTTATATTCTTTGCAGAATAAATATGCAGATTTTTCTTTGCCACATTAAGAGACTATGCACATCCCAGAAGAATATGCCTTTCTACAACACCTTACAAAAGGACCTCTTTTAAGTTTGCTTCTTGGTGAACCTGTCACTGAGGTTAGGGACACGCCTGTGAGAGTTTTGGAAAGAATTGATGCCTTTAGAGTGAAAGATTGAGAACTTGTGGATAGAAAACTTTACTGATGAACTTTGAATCAAAACCAAATAAAATGCAGAACAGGAACAAAATAATCTCAGACAAATATTTATTATGCTAAATAATCTTATAAATTAGAGGCAAGAAAATCCTTTTTCTTTCACGACGTGATACCTTAATGGATTAACCATGTTCCTAAAATAGGAGGGAAGAAAAATATTGTCCCCATTGGACCACAAAGTGAAGGGTGACCCTTATGTCCTATGTGAAATTTGACCAAAACTTCACATTTTGCAAACCTCTACCTAGAGTGCTGTAAATACAGACAAGAGAGAAATATTCACTTTTGAGAAATACTTTGAGCTTCCCAGTTGTAAAGGATGTATGTATTCTGAGGTTTCTTAAAGGAGCTTACTGGCCATGGCTGGCAGACAGCCAGCTGATTAGAGAGAATTGAAGCTCAGGTTTCCCCCCCTCCCCCCACTAATGTCTCTGGTTTGCCCTATTTTGGAGTCATTGGCTTTTTCTTCCTAGAGAATTCAGGCATGCGATTCCCCCCCTTTCCATTCAACTATGAAACTGTTAACTGTGCAATCGTGGAAGGAGGTTTCCCTTAAATGATTCTGACATCCTTCAGAAGCAAGCCCATTGATCACCTTTAATCTTGATGGGTTGGAACTAATTTCTGAAGGCCTAAAGTTTCCTCAGCTGGAAAGGAAACAAATGATAAGAAACACCAACAAAAACCCACATACAGTCAACATAAGCTCCAGAGAGTAAAAGTCATGTCTTAACTAAACAGATGAGCAGTGATGATTAATGTCTTCTGCATACATTTCTCTCTGGGAAACTGTTTAGAATTCTTTTTTTTTTTTTTTTTTTTTTTAATGTAGCACTCACATGAATTCAACCTTAAAGAGGCACCCTCTTTCCTATCACTGTCTGTTCTCTGTGTACTTTATTTTTCATATTAACTCTTATGACCATATGACATAACACACATTTTTCTTTGTGGTTATTCTCTCTCCAATAGGATCTAAGTTTCATCAGAGCAGGGACTTTGTTTTTCTTTACTGCAATGTAGAATAATTCCTGCTACATAGCTAGGCAGTCAATAAGTAGGCATAAATGGATAGAATTCCTAATCAATAGGTTTATGTTCATCATTTAAAGACATAATTTCACTTCCTCTTGTGTTTGCTTTTGGGTGACTTCATACTCAGCCAAATATTACTACATTACTGCCACCAACAATTATCGGTTAATTTACTGTCTTTAGAGATCAAAGAATGCAAATTTCTATACTCAAAGTAGAACTGTACTCAAACTATCCCATTAAGAGTTGTTTACTCATTAGAATCCCTGCAGTAGGGCTCTTGGCTATTGATTCAATTATCAAAACTCCAATCAAATAGGCTTCCAGAATTTCCAACTTTTGAAATATTACCCTTTTCTCTTTTATACTGATGATTTCCTTTGCATATAATAGAAATTCATTCTTTTCTTTTTTGCTTTCTCTTCTTTTGGCCGAATAAACCTAGTTTAAATAAGTTAGTGAATACTACTGAAATATTTTGAAAAGTCTAAGGTATTCTGAAGTGTTAAGTTGCCTTGCAAAGCTCTTTCTGACCCAGCTGATTTTTGTGTATATTTTTTCAAGCCAATTATTATAACCTTGTTATGTCTTGCTATTATTATCTCATTCACCAGCTTTCAGAGCTCTTGTACTTTATTCCATTAGTTTCTATTCTTTACATTGGGGAAAGGCTAAGAATCATAGAGCTTTCAGAACACACTGGGGTTAAGACTCTCCATTTTCCATTGGGTTTTGTTTCTTTTTTTTTGCCATTTACTCGACAATGAAGACATGTACTAATTATGTACTCATGGAGATGTACTGGCATTAGCAAGAAAGTTATAAATCTGCCCAGTAGGTAATCACCTCAGCTTGTCTTGTTTTTAGGATGATTTCTTTTGGATTTGTGCTAGGGTTCAGAAGGAACGTGATGGGCATAGGCAGTAGATGGGTAGGGGTAGCATCCCCAATCATGTTTCTGGAAGCTTCCTCTAGCAAAAATCACTTTTATTTTTATGAGAAGCAAGCAAGCACTTCATCTAAACTGTGAATCAACACATTATAAACATAATTTCTATCCCAGTGGTTCTCAATGGGGAGATGTGTGGGAAAAGGTGGTAAATTTTAGAATTCCCTGGACATTTTTCCAACCGCACAGACCCTTCATGCATTCTTACATGGTTCTTAGGTAAGTCCATTTGGTGGCAGACACAAAAACGGTTTGCCCCAAAATGTTCACATTCTAGTTGCCAGAGTCTCTGAATATGTTACCTTCCACGGCAAAAGGGAGTTTGCTGATGTGATTAACTTAAGCAGCTTCAGGTTATCCTGGGTTATCCAGGTGGGTTCAGTGTGATCACGGGATCCTTATAAAGGAAAGGGGGAAGCAGGAGAGTCAGAGAGAGAAATCTGAAGATGCCACACACCTGGTTGTGAAGATGGAGGACGGGGCCATGAGCTGGGGGATGCAGGAGGCTTCCACAAGCTGGAAAAGTCAAGTAAACGGATTCTCTCCTAAAACCTCCAGAAGGAACACAGCCCGGCTGATTCAGCTTGGCCTTCTGATCACCAGAACTGTAAGATCATAAATCTGTGCTGTTTTAAGCCACTAAGTCTATGGTAATTTGTTATGGCAGCAGGAGGAGACTCATATAGTGGTGCTTACTGGCACGTGTGGCTTGGAAAGGATTCCTGATACCCTTCTGCTCTTAATGAGAATCACTATTTTGATACTTTATTAAGAGCTATTAAAATGATGTTATGCTATCTTATATTAAATTTAAGAATATTGATAAGGAAAAATGTCAGACTGAATGTTTTGTTTGAAAAGAAGTATTAACTATTAACAAAATCTAGGATACATCCCTGATGGAGTAATGTGCTGAAATTTTTATCTTCTGTTCAACTCTGCTAATGATGGAATCAAACATACAGCTGAAAATCCATCAATGTTATTGATTGTCCCATGCATCAAATTTTAAAAGTAAAAATAAGTTTATATTGCTTAAAAGAAAATACTAAAAAAGTTATTGAAGCAGGCTTATTACAGAAATTTTTTAAACTTTCATTAATAAGGCAATAATAGACCTTGCAAACCGCTCTGGTGATCTGATTTACCACAATTTCATTAACCTGCAACGTTTCAGCAGTAATTCTTCTACGTCACAGTATATGAAGAATCGTGATAACTGGATACTTAGGCACCATATCTAATTCTCAGTAGTCTATTCATTTCTCAAGTGATTATGAAACAAATCCTCTCTCACATGCTAAACAGGACTTAGAACTGCTAAGTAAACAGATGATTGTGAAGGGATACTTTTCAGACGATTCCACCTTCTTTTGGCACCTGATGGTGGGATGTGGTGAAGGCACGAAGCTGGCTCCGTAAAGAAAACACTTGGTCTGGATGAACCAGCCCACAAGGGGAAATAGGGTGAGCTTTATAGATCTCCCCGTAATAAGAGAGAGCAGAAATGCATCACGGGAGGTGATCATTTTTCATGACCAGACTCCAAGGAAAATTACTAGGGTCTTCCAAGGTCTACATACAGTTTTATATGTAGTGGCTTTCAAGGGTAGTTTTACCAAAACTTATGCAGAAGCATTCTTCTTATAGTTTGTCCCATTTCTGACCTCAGTAAAACCTGAGGGCATACTATTTAATCATGGTTCTGTGATTTTATTTCCACTAAAGTAATGAGAGTCCGGTTACGTGGACACAGTGGGGGAAAAAAACTCTGTTGCCATCTTTCGGTGCTCTTAAGAGATGGTGCTTTGCATACATTAATCTATATCCTTTGAACATTTTGCAAGGTAGACTATTATTATCCCTTCTTTAACAGGTGAGGAAACTGGGAGCAAAGAAGTAGATTAACTGACCCAAAGAGGCAGCTGGGATTTGAACCCAGATCTACCTGACAGTAAAGCCCAAGCTCTTTCTCGATTTGGTACATGGGAATCTTCTGTGGAAAAATATCAGTAGAAGAGTATTTTTCCTAAACTCTGCCTGTCAGATATCAATTGGCTCAATTAAGTTTTGGATAAGGTGGCTTGCAGCTGAAGGTGCAGGCAGGTGTCTGAATGCAAGTATTGTGATAGTTGAAAATAAGACCAAGGAAATAAAAAAATACCTAGACAGTATGTACACCACTCTATCTAGAAATATGGAGAATTTATTCTGAACATTCAAGACTCTGTTTTGGTATTGTTGTGTCAATGAAGAATCAACCCATGTTTAGACAGCAAGTGGAAAGGATAGAAGGACTGGATTTACTCAAGCAAACAGCTTTAGATATGTTCCAATGTTCAATGAGGATTCACATGAAGACCCAGAAATCTGCAGGGTCCTCCATGTATGGACAAGGAGGTCCTAGTCTCAAAGGCTTTAAGGGGAAGACATTACCTGTCACAGCATGGTTGCTGTTTGATATTTTTATTAAAAAATTTTTTAATTTATACAAGTTTTAACGTTTATACTGCATTTATTGTTATTATAAAATATTGGCTATATTCCCCATGTTGTACAATATATCCTTGTAGCTTATTTATTTTATACTGAATAGTTTGTACCTCATTTAACCCCCTCTCCCTATATTGCCTCCCCCCTTCCCTCTCCCCACTGATAACCACTAGTTTGTTCTCTATATCTCCTTTTTTTTTGTTATATTCACTAGTTTGTTGTAGTTTTTAGATTCCACATATAGGTGATATCATACAGTATTGGTATTTCTCTGTCTGACTTCTTTCACTTAGCATAAATACCCTCCAAGTCCATTCATGTTCCTGCAAATGGCAAAATTTTATTCTTTTTAACGGCTGAGGAGTATTCCAGTGTGTGTGTGTGTGTGTGTGTGTGTGTGTGTGTGTGTGTGTGTACGCACATGCGTACATAAAACATCTTCTTTATCCATTCATCTGTCGATGGACATTTAGGTTGCTTCCATATCTTGGCTATTGTAAGTAATGCTGCTCTGAACATTGGGGTGCATGTATCTTTCTGAATTAGTATCTTTGGTTTTTGGGATATATACCCAGGAATGGAATTGCTGGGTTATATGGTAGGTCTATTTTTAGTTTTTTGGGAAACCTCCGTTTCCACAATAGCTGCACCAATCTACATTCCCACCAACAGTGCACAGCGGTTCCCTCTTCTCCATATCCTCGCCGACATTTGTTATTTGTGCTCTTTTTGATGGTAGCCATTCTGAAAGGTGTGAGATGATACCTTGTTGTGGTTTTGATTTGCATTTCCCCGATGATTAGTGATGTTGAGCACCTTTTCATGTGCCTGTTGGCCATCTGAATTTCCACTTTGGAAAAATTCTATTCAGTTCTTCTGCCCAGTTTTTAATCGGGTTGTTTGTTTTTAATGTTGCGTTGTATGAGCTGTTTATGTATGTTGGGTATTAATTCCTTATCGGTCATATCATTTGCCTGTATTAAGCGGGGGAAGACAGTCAAGCTGCAGCATATTGAAAATAAAAATATGTAGATACCCAGGAGCCCCTTAACGCCATCCCTCTGATGGCAGTGTGCAAAAATGATCTGGGGATGAACCTGATTGATAATATGCTATTCTTTTTGAAAACAATTGGTCAGTCAGGTTCTTGCTTATTAAAATGACCCTCAAATGTGATGATAAGACAAAGACTTTCAATTTATCCCTTATGAAGGGAATATGCAGCTGTTTTATCTAAAATCTGATTCTTATTACCCAGGTATAATTTAATAAGAGGGTTGAAACACATAGTTCCATGTCAGTTAGGCTCAGAATTTCATCTTCCAAAAGTCCCTTCCTCTGATTCTTGGGAAAGTATTTAAAACATGATCTGGAAGGCAAGGATTTTGGAATATAACCAGAAATTGTAACCATATTTGGATGGTTTATTGACTCAAGTGATGACAATAAAGAAAAGGTGAGCAATGGTGGGAAAATTATTAGTTTTTACTTAGATGACCAAATACACACAATTACAGCAAGTATAGTTGTATAGTTCTCATTATCCCTAAACTTTGCATGTTTCTCAGAGAGAATCATGGCATCCATGACTGACCTAGATTTTGTTTTAAATGGCTTGATGGAGTCATGGCTTTTTGATAAAGAAGTAGGTGATAATTTGAATTCAGAAACCTAAGAGGGTATACTAATATGTTTTCCAAAATATGACTGCACCATGTTGAAGGCCAAGTTTCTCTTTGCTTAAGGTTGGTGTTGCCATCGATACATTTTGCTAAGCAGAAACATGGTGGTCATTCCATTTTGCTACCCGGCACCAGAGGGACTTCCTCCATGACCTCCACGTGGTGCCTGGATCTGCACCCATAGAATATCCATCTGTGAACCAGTGGTTCCTTTCCTTCCTAAATCTAGGATTTCTTGGTCTTAAAACCAACACTTGAGGATGGACAGACCCTAGGGTGACACTTCCCCCAGCAATTCTCACTTCCTGATGTTCACACCTTTGTGGTATCCCCTCCCTTTGAACGTGGGTGCAACCTGGGATTTGTTTGTAACCCATAGACTATGGCAAAGCCAGCCAGGTTTTAGCTTATGAAGGATGGGTTGTCACGGCTGTGGTTAGGCTGCTTTATATGAGATTTCATCTTAGTAGACTTGAGAGAGATGCTCCTGGCTGGCTTGATGGAGTGAGTAACCACATTGAGGAAGCTCAGATGGCGGGGACCTTTCAGTCACCTCTAGAGCAGTGATTGCCTCCAGCTGGTGGCCAGAAGAAGCTGGAGCCCTAAGTCCTGCAGCTGGAAGGCAGAGCATGCTGTCAACTACCGGAATGAGCCTGGAAGCCGATCCATCCCCAGTCACCTTCCAGGTCTGCCTGATACCTTGATGGCAGCCTTGGGAGACCCTGAGCATAGGACCCAGCCAAGATGCAGCTGGACTCCTGAGTCATGGAAACTGTGATGTGATGAATGTGTGTTGGTCTAAGCCACTCAGCTTGTGATCGTTTGTTAGGTGGTCATAGAAACCAAGGCCAGGAGTTTTAAAACATCAAGCTAAAGGACTGATATTTTTTTATTAGTGTCAGAGTTTGGGGAGAGTATCCTGGTCTTTTTGCTGCTCTGTTTCTGCCGTGTAGCAAGGAAAGAGACTCTGTACTAGGAAATAACCCCGGAGACTGGTGAATATATGCCCCAAAATAGGAACATAGGCAGCTGTTGCCAGAGGTCTGGTATTTTTCCTGATACTTGTAGCTTGAAAGACAAGTGTTGAGCGTTGTGCTGCATTGACTAACTAAACGGGGTGAAACAGAACTGGCTTGTTAAGGCCCTGTTAGCATTCATTATTCAGACATCTTTTTTAAAGACCATCTGCTTTCAGCAGTTTGACTCTCTATATATTGTTGACAGGAATTTGACAGATTAATCTGAGAAAAACATTAAATTCGATCAAGGGATATTTGTAAGAGGTTGTGGCCTTGAGCAGACAGGCAAGAAAAATAAACATACAACAGAGGAATAAAGACGAAACGTAAGGCAAGATTACCTATTCCTAAGGTGCCTGCAAATTCATCTGTGCTCTGTTGCACTTATTTCTGATGATTTCCTCTGCTGCTTTTGGCTTTTTCTAGATGAGTGCCCCCAAATGTGAACCACTGCTAGTAATCTGACAAATGTAGGTTTATTTCCGTGCTGTCCCATCATGCTTCCTTGGTTTCCAGTTCTCCTATTATACATCGTGTATTTATACTATGCATTTTTCTTACGGTGGATGGGGGTATGAGTGGAAGAGAAAATTAAGAAATCCTAATTCAAAGAGGAATAAAAAGAAAACTGTACTCCCCAAATATCTGGGAATAGAGTGTATAGTCTTTATGGGCAGGGCAAATAATGTGATTCATGATGTTTATTCATCCTATTCTAAATGCTCAAAGGTTAGAAAATCAAAGAACAATTTGGGGAGTTTGTAACAACCGTGAAAAATAAAATTAGTTGCACTTTATTAAACACACGCTCTATTTTCCCCCCATGACCTGTTTGACCTTAGATATATCACATGATGGGTCTGGGGCTCAGTCTCAAGTTGAATTGTGGTCCATCGTGACCCTACTATAGAGCCTGTGTTGTTGTGTAAAGGATGCAACGAGAAAACTTAACTTCCCATTGTGTCCGATTTTTGGTAGGTACTCAGTAAATTCATAGGATAATTCCTCTCCTTTTCCTTTCTCCTGCTTTCTAGCTTTATTTCCTGTCTATGATTTGATAGGGAGGCAGCAAAACCTAGAAATTATTTGAAAATAAGCCAGGACTTACTAAGATGTGAGATACTGATTTTTTTTTTTCCTCCAGCGGAGCGCTTGCATTTAATGCCTCTACTTACAAGTGGGTCTGGCTGTTCCTAAGCCTTATAACCCATAATTACCACGTTCCAGCAGTGATAGCCACACAGACAGTTCCGGGGACTGTACATCACACCGAATTCAGTTGTGGTTTCGAATACACGCATACGCCATGGCGCGTTCTCTTCACTTCCTGGGTTGCGACAATGACAGCATCGTTTATTGCTTTACATTGTCCCATTATTTATTGTCAGAACAATAATAAGCATAAAGCCACTTTGTAATTAGGTAGCAGAAGAGCTTGGAAAAAGGCGTTGCATGAATACCAGTTAGACTTATATAAACTGCTTCCAACAGTAAGTGGCAGTGGCCACTGATAGATTCATCTCACTGCATTCTGAATGCAGGATTGATTGTTAGCATCTAGACATTACTTATTTAACAGAGACATCCTCTCTGTATTAGGAGTCATTTACTCAATTTTAACAAACTGCCAAGTACATTCAAATGTGCACCGAAAGACAGGTGGCCCGGTGACAGCTACCCCACGACACAGACTTATTTATTCCACCTGCCATAAATGTTCTGTGAAGACAGAATAATAAGATGTCATCCTGATAATCTCGGCACATAAGATTGAAGTTTGGAGGTGGAATAAGCCACAGGTAGCCACACAGATGTGCTCAGGGTAAATCTTGGCTAACTGGGTGGTTGAGCCCCTAAATTCTGTGTTTATTTTTTATTTTATTTTATTTTGTGTACATTATACCACCATTAAAATAGAAGTTACAAACATGTGAAAATAATATTGTGTAACAAAAGCTGAATAGGGAATTACACCTATGACCTTGATTTTTATAAAAACATGAGCAGAAAAAAAGGAGAAATCATAACAATTATACTGTTAGCAATAATAAAATGTCTATCTGTTTGCGTTTAGAGGGGGTGAATTCACAGTTAAATAGAGCTGGAGTAACCAGGTGTCACGGAGCAGCAGAGCCCTAAAGAATTTGGTTTTTGTGCGCAGAATGAAGTGCCAACGTGCACAATATTTCTGAATATGACTTGTGATGTTGCCCTGGCCTGTTTAAATTGGTGGCGATTTGTAGCGGTCTAGGGACCCAGTAGCAGTATAAAAATCTAGGGGGAGGGCTTCCCTGGTGGCGCAGTGGTTGAGAGTCCGCCTGCCGATGCAGGCGACACGGGTTCGTGCCCCGGTCCGGGAAGATCCCCCATGCCGCTGAGCAGCTGGGCCCGTGAGCCATGGCCGCTGAGCCTGCGGGTCCGGAGCCTGCGCTCCGCAGCGGGAGAGGCCACAGCAGTGAGAGGCCCGCGTAAGTGCATTCTTTTTTTTTGGAATGCTTGCAATAGACAGACTCTGTAGTCCACAGCGGGTTAAAGCTGCTGAAAGCCCATCTGTAAAGAGTGACGATTACTAACATTTACTGACAGCAATTGTGACAGTGGAGAACGGTTTTCTTAAAGCTAATTCAGTCTTTGGCGTGGTCATTTGTAGCAGTAAACAATGTCCTGCTGCAGGAGAGGATTCACAGGGAATTCTCCCCCATCGTGGAGCTGAAGCAAGCACGTTTTGAAGCTTACTTGGGGAAGGAGGGAAGGAAATGTGGGAGACATATCTTATTAAAGGGCATTCATTTCTCTGTTCTCAAATGAATGTGCCAGGCCATTACTTCATTACATAATGAGTGAAACATGGGTGCATAATTAGGCATCACCTTATGACAGCATGCGCTGCTAATCAAACAATTTTGAGGGTTGTCATGGAAAGAAGGTTCAGGTTTATTCTTGGATTTTTTTTTTTTTTTTAAGCTGCTAGGTAGTGAAGCTCTGAGAAAAGAAACATCAAACCTTAAATACCAGAATCTTTCTTTTTAACTGAAATAATATGCCTTTTCATCCTTAGAGGTTGTCATTTCTTTTCAGAATTGCCTTCAAGATTTTCTTTTGGTCTCCTTGCTGAAAGTATTTTAGTCTACTGAAAAGGAGAGATAAATGAAGTTAGGAACTTTTAAGTTTTGGGTTAAATCTGGGTAAAAGTTTGGACAGGAAAATTTCACCATCTTATGTTTTTCTCTCCCCTATTATAACCCACATGAAGATGGTGGGGTTCAGGGCAGGCCACCCCAAAATATGCCACTTTGGTATATTATTTTGAATTAAAGTTACTTAAGAAACAGCCAGTACAAGAAGGACACTCTGACTCTCCTTTTTCCCCCTGAAAGCAGGGAATAAATCTTCCACGTGGAAAGTATCCTCCCTGGACCAGGAAGTGGAGAGACATTCTTATCACCAGAGACAGGAAACTCAGGGCAGAGAAGACTGTATAAACAAACCCTGTTTTTTCTTCACTAATTTCCTACCCCAAACTCACTTCTTTGTCTTGTAAATTCTTCACAAATTTATTGTTTCTTTATCTAGAAGGCATAAAAGCTGTCTGCTTTGGTCACTTTTTCGGGTTTCATGTCTTTGGGGCCCCCATACACACAAAATTAAATTAATTTTTCTCCTGTTAATCTATTTTGCTATAGGGAGTGTCTCAGCCAAGAACATAGAAGGGTAGAGGAAAAATTATTTCTCTTCCCGGACAAAGATTCCATGCATTGAAGTCATTTTAAAAATAGCAATTTGCAGGTTTAAAATTTTTAAGCAACCAGTTAGTTCAGTTTAAAAAATAAAGCAAATGAGATTTGGCTGGTTGAATTGTCTTGCAACGTAATGGTTTGAAGTTACTAAAAATACTGAGGCCTGGAGACGTTTCTTTAGCCATCTCGACACTTTAAAATTGTTTTTCATGATGCCAGTGTGGATAATTGCAATATTATGTCACTCGTACCAACCAAGCACCACAGCTATGTAAGCCTCAACACCTATTTCTGTTAGTTCTCTGGCTTGTTGCCTTTAAGCATGGGACATGACTGCTCAACTGAGTTTTGAGGTCCCTCTGTGTTTGCAAGAGGCCCGGCTGGTCTGCTTGATGTGGCCTCTGAGACGTCTGGGCTCTACAAATGTATCCGCTCCTTGGGCTGTGCATTCTGGAGCACCAACACTGCTCACCCCAGAGGATGGATGACTTCTTACTGCACAACAGCTCTGTCCCCCCAGGACGGCTAATGATCAATAGTCACAGCTTCAAAGAATAGGCCGTTTGTCAGTAGGAAGACAGGTAAGGGGAAACCTGGAAGCACTCAATGGAGAAAAATAAGTTTTATTTCCATCAGTGATGAGTTCAGCAAATGAGACAAGAAAGGCTGAACTCAAAGCCCAGCGGGTGGGCAGGTCTGCCTGCCCCTCTTTATGGCAACAGAAGGGTTGACCCACGACCCTTCCCCATCTCTCTGAGGGGCAGCAGACACAGTGGGCCATAAATCTTGCCATACAGCCCTGCCGATCAGCTTAATTCACAGAAAATGCCATGAAATGTGTATCTCGAACAGTCTATGTGGCTGCAGATAGATACGTAGCATTCTTGAGGGATTCATTTTTCTAAAGACTCTTTAATCTAGGGTAGGACAGAAGAAACTAGCAACGGTGGTGGCCTTCAGAGAGAGAAACTGAGGGATTGGGTGACAGTATAGGGAATGAAACTTATTTTCACCATATAAACTCCTTTCCCTCTTGAAATTTGATTCATGGGCATGCATTTGTTCATATGCATGTTTAAAAATATATTTTCAAATTCATATATATTCAAATATTTGATACACTTGAAATATGTAATTTATCACTTTTGAAATACTGAATACTAATTCCTCTCTCAGGCCTGCATCTTTGGGATGTGTTTGCTCCTCTGGCCCCTAATAAATTCCAGCACCTAACATAAAGGTGAAATGATATACCCCCAGAGGCCCATCTACTTGACCATAGCCCTCTCTTAATTCTACCCTTATTTTTTGACCCATCTTGCCTTAATAAATAGGAAATTTTTTAAAAGATTCTTTTTACTTTCGTAATCTCTCGTGAGACATATTGACACGGCAACCACTCAGGTGCACACATATATGCATAAGCATTGACCAATAGTAATAGGTATATATGAAATACTGAACTTCCCTTTGAGAAAAGAATGACTTATCCTCTTGAAGAGAGTCAGATATGGACTGGCGGTGGGACTGTGAATAATTCAGGTGGGTTTGGGGAACTGATTTCTATTGGTCTATGACCTAGCACCTCTGAAACTCTGCTGGAAACACTCTTGTGACTTCTTAGATGTGTAATTTTGAATCTGTCGGGGAATTAAGTATCCCCAAACCTCTACTTTCCTGTCTTTTTCATAGGACAGGTGTCATCAATTCAACAGGTATGCATAAAAGAGGGGGGAAAGTCCTCACGCTACAAGCATAGACGTTTGCAGTGGGGACTGCATTATTTGTAGCATCTGTCTCCTCCCCCCCTCCCTACTTTCCTTCATCCTCCCAGCATCCTAAAAGAAAAAGGAAAAAATAAAAACTGTTTTCAGAGGGCTCAACATCTGGGACTAAGTACACCTACCCCAGTTTTTGTGAGTTAAGATTAGCCTTCATGCTAGTTCATTCATTAAATTGTCACCGGAAAGAATACAAATCAGAAGGAAGAAAAAAAGCAATCTTCCAACTTTGGAAATTGAAGGAAAGTGTGTGCTTAATGAGAAAGAAGAGTGTACTTACCCATTATTATGATTTCAGAGGAAAAAGTACAATGATGAGACACGCTGACTTTTTGAAGAGCTTGTTATGCATGAACTGGAAAAAAAATGTCACAAGCATTTCCCAGGACAGAGCCCAAGATGGAGGGTAATTGACAGTTACAAATTAGTGGTGATTAGCTAAAGGATGCCTTATTGCTGAGAAGCCATCTCTTCCTAAACATCTCAAATCCCTTGCATCACTCTCGAAACATAATCATCATCTGAATCGAACCTACCACATCAGCCTTCCGGCCGCTGAAGACCTCTCCTCAGAACTGCTGATATGCTGTTCAGCTTCTGTCTCAATAAGATCTGAATTAGAGACTGACATAAAAAGATTTCAGATGGATAGATTTAAAGAGCTGGTCAAATAAATGTAGAATTTCCAGGGAACTAGAATTATGTGTGAATTTCCAGTTACCTAGGGGAGGAAATTCTTTGCAGCCTTTTAATCTTTAATTTATGTCTTCATTGAGCGTCATTAAAAGAGAAGATCCGGGATCTGAGTACATGAGGTCAATAGAAAAATCTGTTGTATTTTTATAGATGAGAAAAAAGGCTAGAAAATAAGGTAATGAAATTCTATTTACAACAGCATCAAAACCACCAGATACTTAGAAATAAATTTAGTGAAAGATGTGCAGGACTTATGTACTAAAAACTATGGAACATTGCTCAGAAAAACTAAAGAGGATTTAAATAAGTGGAGATGCTACATTCAAGGATCGGAAG
>NW_006785319.1:571956-577350 GCF_000442215.2 Lipotes vexillifer
TCGGAAGACTTACTATTGTTTAAAAACTCTAATTTGAAAAGATATGTGCACCCCAATATTCATAGCAGCATCATTTACAATTGCCAAGATATGGAAGCAACCTAAGCGTCCATCAATAGATGGATGGATAAAGAAGACATGGTGTATATATACAATGGAATATGATTCAACCATAAAAGGGGATGAAATCTTGTCATCTGAGAGAACGTGATGGACCTGGTGGGTATTATGCTAAGTGAAATGAGTCAGAGAAAGACAAATACTGAAGGATTCAATTTATACGTGGAATCTAAAAAATACAGCAAACTAGTGAATATAACAAAAAAAACCCAGAATCACAGATAGAATAAACTAGTGGTTACCAGTGGGGACAGAGAAGAGGGGAGGGGCAATACAGCGGCAGGGGAGTAAGGGGTACAGACTATTAGGTATCCAATAAGCTCACATAGGCAGTAGAGGCAATATAAATGGAGTATAACCTTAAAAAAAAAAAGAATCAATTATCCCCTGATTGAACTACAGATTCAGCACAATCGCAATCAAAGCTCCAATAGGGTTCTTTAAAAAGTAGAATGTGCATTACATTCCTATTGCTGCTGTAACAAATTACCACAAACTTAACGGTTTAAAATAACACAGTTTATTATCTTCTAGTTCTAGAGGCCGGAAGTCTGAAACGAATGTAACAGGGCTGAAATCAAGATGGATGTTGACAGGGCCAGTTCCTTCGGCAGGTGCCGGGGGATGGCCTGATCCTTGCTCTGCGCAGCTCCTGTTGGCTCCCAGCTTTCCTTGGCTTGTGGCCATATCTTCCAATCTCTGTCCTGTTGTCACATTGCCTTTTCCATTTTCTGTAGTCGAATAGCCCTCTACCTCCCTCTTTTAAGAACACGTGTTATTCATCTAAAAAAAAAAAAAGCATACAAGAGAACAAACTATACCTAATAAAATACAGGCGTTGGAGGAACAACAGAGAAGAACAGAATTAAAACCAGAGCCCCTAACTCCTCATTAAAAAAAAAAAAAAAAAAAAAAAGAACACGTGTTATTATATTTATGGCCCACTTGGATAATCCACCATCATCTCTCCAGGCAAGATCCTTAGGTTGATCACAGCGGCAAAGTCTCTTTTGCCGTGTAAGGTAACATTCCCAGGTTCCAGGCATTAGGACCTGAATGTCTTTGAGGGCCTTTACCCAGCCTACCACAGGAAATGTAAACTCATTCTAAAATTTATATGGAAAGGCAAAGAATCCAAAGCAGAAAAGACCATCTCGAAGAACCAAGTTGGAAGATTTGTGCTGCCTAGTTTCAAGACGTGCTGTTAAACTATAGTAATCAAGTCAGTGGTTTTGGTGTAAGAAGAGAGAAATAGGCCGATGAAACTACAGGGAAATAACCGTTTCTTGAATTTCTCAGTGCTCCTAAAGAAAGCCCCAGCCTCCTGAGCCTTATATGCTATAAAGTTGGAGACTGTTTGCTCTCACTTCTAGAAACATCTCACATACCGTGGGAAGTAGATCTGTAGCTAATTTTTAAAAATTTTCTCTTATCACCCCAAAAGCGAAATGGTCACATCGCTAGATAGACACATGCATGTGTGTCTACCCAAAGGTGCTAGGGTAGAGAGAGTTATATTCCCAGGTATTTACATTTCAAAGACTCCAGATTTCTGCATACATGGTGCTGAATTTTCTGATTCCACTTAAATATGAAGTGATTTTTGCCAAAAGCAGTTGAATCCGCTCTTCCTATCTCTTAGCCTATAGAATATTGATGATCAAAATTTAGGGTGCTTAAAATTCACTCAGAGATTCTAAACTCATCCTGTAGAAATCTGTACACGGTAGATCTGGGAAGGGCCCAGAAATCTTTTTTTTAACAAACATGCCAAGAGTTTCTGATGCCGGTGGTCTAAGGGCCACTCTTTGAACATGGCCAGAAAAATGTTGATTCCTCAAAGAAAATGATGATTCAAAGTACTTGGTGAAAAGAGAAAACAGCAATTTACAAATCATCACCGAGGAAAACAGACTTCTGTGGCAGTCAGTTAACAATATGAGAGAAATAAAGGCACGGAGAAGGGTTCAAAGTGGACTAAAGTATCCTTAATATTAGTCCTACTGATTAAGGTGCCCCGTGAGGAAGACTTAGTGACACTATCCCCAGTAACTTGTTTTATCCTCTTTACTGAGCTCCACTTAAAAAAGAGTAGCTGCCATTTTGTAGCTACCATGAAATGATTATCTTCTAGTGACAAAACTCTGTTATTCTCTCTTTCTCTGTCTTTCTCACTTAATCCCTAAAAAAGGGGTATGTTATATTTTATCTGCATTTTTCAGATGAAGAAACTAAACAAACAGCAGAGCCATTTTGTCTGTTTGACTCCATTGCCTGCATTCTTAAACCCTGTCCATATTATTACACATAACAGTATTTAGAGGAATAGTTTATTTTTTAAATGTTTTCTACTTATTTTTACTTTTATTCTAATTTAATTTAATGTTTTTGTTGTTGAAGCATAGCTGATTTACAATGTTGTATTAGTTTCAGGTGTACAGCCAAGTGACTCAGGTAAATATATATATGTATTCTTTTTCAGATTCTTTTCCCTTATAGGTGATTACAAAATATTGAGTAGAGTTCCCTGAGCTCTACAGTAGGTCCTTGTTGTTTATTTTATATGCAGTAGTGTGTAACTATTAATCTGTTACCCTTCCCCCCTCCCCTTCCCCTTTGGTAACCATAAGTTTGTTTTTGATGTCTGTGGGTCTATTTCCGTTTTGTATGTAAGTTCATTTGTATCATTAAAAAGTTTTTTTTTAGCCTCCACGTATAAGCGATATAATATGATATTTGTCTTTCTCTGGCTTACATATAAATAGGAACCTGGATGGGCTGAATCCTAGGTGACTATTAGAAATAAATTTCTGCTACTCAGGGTGAGCATAACCAACAGGCAGCACCTTTTTAAGGAAGAAATGAAGTGTATCTGGCAAGCGGTCCGGTTGAGAGGTGCTGACGGAAAATTTAGGGAGGGAAGTGGGTGATGAGGTGAGAAAAGTAACTTGAGCCTATGTTGTAAACAGAGATGTTTGCACTCCATTGGGGGGTATCTGGGAACCCTCGAAGATGAGACATGATGCAAGGTTTGCACCACTGGTGTTTTCTTTTCTTTTCTTTTTTGCGGTACGCAGGCCTCTCACTGTTGTGGCCGCTCCCGTTGCGGAGCACAGGCTCCGGACGCGCAGGCCCAGCGGCCATGGCCCACGGGCCCACGGGCCCAGCCGCTCCGCGGCACGTGGGATCTTCGCGGACCGGGGCACGAACCCGCGTCCCCTGCATCGGCAGGCGGACTCTCAACCACTGCGCCACCAGGGAAGCCCTGGACCACTGGTTTGATGATGCGCTACAGCAGAGGGTGGATTGCAGGGATCAGAAATTAGCAGTGAGGTGATCCATTAGAGACAAATACATCATTTAGGAGAGGAACAAGACACTAAGGTATTCTGAGCACTGTCGAGAAGATCTAGTCTCCGTGGCCTTCATAAAACTTCCCTCACTCCAGGGCTTCCCTGGTGGCGCAGTGGTTGAGAGTCCGCCTGCCGATGCAGGAGACACAGGTTCGTGCCCCGGTCCGGGAAGATCCCACATGCCGCAGAGCGGCTGGGCCCGTGAGCCACGGCCGCTGAGCCTGCGCGTCCGGGGCCTGTGCGCCGCAACGGGAGAGGCCACGGCAGTGAGAGGCCCGCGTACCGCAAAAAAAAAAAAAAGAAAAAGCTTCCTCACTCCAGTTTCATGTTACTGAACTTCTCAATGAGGAAAACCTCAGTTATCTGTTGTTTTCACTAGATTATCTTGGGCAAATTTTTCACTTGGTAAACAGAGTTCATGCCAGGTGATTATGTCATGGTTTTGAAGAAATTTAATATGTTTGGAAATAAATCGTGCACAGTTGCTCAATTCAACTAACCTTTCAGGCCATTTTAGTTTCTTTCAGAAATGCATATATCTGGGTTTTCAAAACGGCCTTTTCCTGTGAAGCTCCTCCGAGCTTTCCCCTTTGGTCTGATTTGACAGCTAAGCTTTGCAGAATTTTATTAAAAATACAAAGAAGTCAGCAAAATACTGTTCCATCTCTTCTGTCAATGGCAATATTGTACATACACTTAGAGTCATTTCAGAACATCGGAGTTTGTGTAATTAGACAACTGTCCATGGCAAGATAAAAATCTTAATCTTGTTAATGTGATGATATGATTTAGTGCCAAAAATTGCCCTGTACACTAGTAATTACAACCAGATCAATAGTCCTCTTAGGTTCCTTCGGAAATGACAGGGGCTTTATTCATGGAAACTATTTGTTACATCTTCATGGTGCCAGAACCAATGGCCTATTCAGTATAAAAGTCACTTAAAAATTTATTTGCAATTAGATAAGTGAAAAATTTACTGATTTGGCCACTTCTACTTTTGTACAAGTTGTTTGGTCTATGTGTACAATGAACATTTTTAGTAGGATAAATAATTTTGTTAAGTACAGTGTATCAAATATAAGTAGTTCTTTACCTGATAGAGCAGTCTGAACACTGAAGTACACTGAGGTTTTTATTGATTACTATTGATAATGGAAACAAAAACCTCAACAATAAAAGAATAAGAGCAATAGCTGTCGTTCATTGAGCTACTAATATGTGCAGGTAGTTTGCTGTTTATTGAGCAGTTACATGTGGCAGGTACTATGCTAAGTCTTTCGTCTGTAAAAGCTCATTTACTCCTTATTAAAATTTATGAGTACACGTTATGCAAGTAAGAAAACTAAGGGTCAGAGAAGCCAAGTAATGGTGTAGGAAGTCACACAGTCTGGGGGAGAAAAGTTGGGGTTTGAATCTCTATTGGTCTAACCCCAAAGCTCAGTGTTCCTTCTTACATGACATTGCTCACTATAATAGTCACCTGGAAAATAACAGCAATGCTATTTTATTATAAGAAATACAAGGACGGGGGTGGGGAGGGAAGGATTAGAAGTTCGGGATTAGCAGATGCAAACTATTATATACAGAATGGATAAACAACATGGTCGTACTGTGTAGCACAGGGAACTACATTCAATATCTTGTGATAAACCATAATGGAAAAGAATATGTAAAAGAATATATATATAACTGAGTCACTTTGCTGTATAGCAGAAATTAACACAACAGTGTAAATCAACTATACGCCAATAAAATTTAAAAGAAAAAGAAATACAAGGACAGATTGTGTTGTAACCCTCTTTTTTCCTAAGATGGATCAGCATCATGTCAAGAAGCTAAATATAAAGACAGAAGGCAGGGCTTCCCTGGTGGCACAGTGGTTGAGAGTCCGCCTGCCGATGCAGGGGACGTGGGTTTG
>NW_006785319.1:577539-589679 GCF_000442215.2 Lipotes vexillifer
TGCACGTCTGGAGCCTGTGCTCCGCAACGGGAGAGGCCACAACAGTGAGAGGCCCGCGTACCAAAAAAAAAAAAAAAAAGAAAGAAAGCAAAAAGGACCTTGAGCTCTCTCATCTTTAAGCGGGTAACTCTCAGATCTCTGTCTCTTGCTCTGACACTTCTCCCAAGACCCTGGACATCTGTCCTTCAAGTGTTTTCCAGCTCCTCTAACTCAAAATGTCACCAACGGAGCTTATTATGTTTCCTCTCATTTTTCTTTATTTCCTGATGCCTTTCTGCCAGTGGCTCCTCGACCTTCCAGCCACCCAGGCTTAAATACTACTGGTGCTTCCGAGTTCATCCTCTCCCTTGCACCCTGCATCCCTCAGTTGCCAGGTCCTGTTGACTCTTCTTTCAAAATGTCCCCTCTTCTCTGACTTCACTGCTACCACTCGAGTTCAAACTGCTTTCCTTCTTTCATGAAGTATCCTCTTACCGCAGAGCCATGCATTGCTGGTTTCACAACAGTGTTTCTGAATCACTGCCTTGGTTGTGTTTGCTACTCTCCTACTCTGCAACCTTCAGTGGCTCCCCATTGCCTATGTTATAGGGTTGTCAGATAAACTGCAGGATTCCCAGTTATAGTTGAACTTCATAGTTGCATGGGACCTACCTACAGTTAAAAAAAAAAAAAGGTTTCCCTGAAATTCAAATTTAACTGGGTGTCCTGTGTTTTCATTAGCTAATTCCGGCACCCCTATTATGTCACTGAATATAAACTCTGTAGTCAGCTGTCCAGTAAATGAGCCCAACCAATGGCTCTAGTTTTATCCATCCCTTCTGCCTTTCCTGGAGTCCGTCCTCCCACCAAATGATGGTACTGACTGACCCCATGCACGCGTTCACCTACTGCTGTAAGCTAAATGTTTGTGTCCCTCCCCAAATTTATATGTTAAAAGCCAATCCCCAATGTGATATTTTTGGAAGTGGGGCCTTTGGGAGGTCATGAGGTGGAGCCCTCATGAATGGGATTCTTGCCTTTATTAAAGAGACTTGAGAAGGCTGGAGTCTCCACGTGAGGACACAGTGACAAGACAGCCATCTGTGAACCAGGGAGCGGGCTCTCACCAGACATGGACTCTGCTGTCACCTTGATCTTGCCTCCCACCCTCCAGAACTGTGAAAAATAAATATTGTTTAAGCTCCCAGTCTACAGCAGCCTGAACAGACTAAGACACCTGCCCTGTGCTTTTGCTGAACTACGTGTTTTGTGGCCCAGAAAAAATGCTGCCCCTTGAAGGAGGCTGTGGTTCCTTTAAGAACTCCGTGGTTCTTGACGTGTTTTTTTCTTGCTCTACTTATTTCATTCCATCCTAGTTTGCATGATTGTAATTGTCTGCCTCTCCCCACTGGTTAGTTGTGAGTTCCCTCAGGGCAGTCCACGCCGCTCTCATTTTTATGTGCTTCCTATTCTAATACTGCGCTTTATACATATAAAAAGCTATCTATTGAATAAATGAATGAAATAGTAGGAAAGACCTTTAACTCAAAAAAGGAATTTTTAATTTTTAACAATTCTTTTTCTGTTTGTTTGCTTCTTTAAATTTTATTTTACAAGGTTGTGTTACTTTCCGGTGTACAGCAAAGTGATTCAGTTATTTTTATACATATATATATTCATCCTTTTTCAGATTCTTTTCTCATATAGGTTTTCACAGCCTATTGAGGAGAGTTCCCTGTGCTATACAGTACATCCTTGCTGGTTATCTATCTTATATACAGTGGTGTGTGTATGTGAATCCAATTCTTTTAACTCTAAAAAGAATGATCCTTTCTCGTACATTGAACACCTGTCTTCCAGAAAGAGAAAGAAATGATGGGGACATGTGTTAAATGCGTGAATACTGCTCTGTTGGCACTTCATTACATTCTGTTAAAATGATTCAGTTCTTGGGTATTCCCAAGAAATAAACATAGAATTTCTTTCCTTTATTTTTTATGGGAATGCTATGTGTCTAGTTTTTCTAGAACTTTAAACTACTTTAGATAACTTAGCAATAATTTTGAGACACCAGATTTTTTATTAATTAGGAAAGAGAAAGATGACATGACCGTAGAGTAGTTGATATGTAAGGCTAAGTGCGGGCGGGGAACCGGGGAGGAAGGTGCTTGGCTTGGACATTTGAGAAGACACTTGGAGGAATAGCTGAGGTCTGGATATTGTGGACATGGATTTTCACTTCTGTAAAGCTTGCCTTTTATACCCCTTCCTTGTGCACCTGGGTGTATCAAACGGGTGTTTTGTGAAAGCATCTGGCCTCAGTGATATCTTTGCATTCATTTTCCATCAGTTTATATGGAGTATTCTGGTAAGTGTCAAGCCCATTGCATTCTTATTCCAAGAGATAAATTGCATCATTTTGGTTGTTGCTGACACATTTTGGTTGATCTGACACAAATCATAAGTTGAGAGACAGCCCAGTTTTGCTCTTTGTGGACAAGTTTTACACGACTTCCAGATTCCTTAGCTCTGATTTATTAACGGTGTTTCGAGAACATATATGCAACCTGTATGAGGTTTGAAAAGCAATGCCTGGGAACACAGTTCTGGGTTCTCTCAGCCTCATCAGTATGTAAATCCTCAAGTAGAGTATAAATGCCCCATCGGCAAAATAGTCAGAATGACATTCCCACCACTGCATATGGATGAAGCCACGGCCGATAAATTCCTTCTCCAAATATGCTCTCTTGCTGCATTATTTATGGACTTTGAAAATGCAGGTTGACTCCTGCAATAATTCGTTGGCACCATTCTCTTCCTAGTGGGGTCTCTGAGCTGTAACCGGATCCTTGGGTGGGAGGCCTTTATCCTTTTCCTTGACAGCAAGATTGCTACTCTAGACCAGCAACAATTGTATTAAAAAAATTTTTTTTGAGCCTTTACAACTGTAGAAGTTAGAAGGGCAAGTGAAGGCTTTCTGCTTTGGCTGCGTTTACACATCTAGAAAAGTATTTAATATGCTCCTACGTGGTCCTTTTTAATTAGAATCTGAGCTTGGGATTTTTAAGGCATGTTACATTATCTGAACTTCTAAATAAATATTCTTAATCCTATTTTATTCAAGTTGTTCTTCCCTCAAATCTCCTTTTCTTTTCTTTTTCTTCCCCATTCTGTTAGAGCTATTGAAGGCATCCATAGAGACAGCAAAACCTGTTAAGCAAATTTAATGTAAAGTACAGAGTACTTTTTCAGGGAGCCACAAAGGAGACAAGGCTTTTTTTTTTTTTTTTTTTTTTAATTTTTTACAACACGGACATGGAATTCATAAAATACCTCAAATACAGTTTTCAGGGCAGGAGGGATTGTCTATAAAATATCCAAAAATTTCACCTGGGAATGAATACTTTCTTTTTGCCTAAAACCTGAAAATTCCTTTACAACTGTACATGTTAAAATAAGCTCAGGCAGTGAAAAAAATCTGCTCAAGCCAAGGAAATGTTTAAGAAGGTAAGGAACAGAGGTGGGTGGCGGAGAGGCAACAGAGGCATAGGAAGAGGAACTGTCTTCCTGTTCTTCTTTTTCAAAATCTCTGTCATTCCATCTGCCCTTTTTTTTTTTTTTTTTTTTTTTTTTCTTGCGTTTTGCGGGCCTCTCACTGCTGCGGCCTCTCCCGTTGCAGAGCACAGGCTCCGGACGCGCAGGCTCAGCGGCCATGGCTCACGGGCCCAGCCGCTCCGCGGCACGTGGGATCTTCCCGGACCGGGGCACGAACCCGTGTGCCCTGCATCGGCAGGCGGACTCTCAACCACTGCGCCACCAGCCAAGCCCCGCCCTGACTTTTTAACGAGCTCTTCTGGTCCTTCATTCTGACCGTCTGTATCTGCCATCTTGTCACATTTGAACACTGCTTGTTACTATCTCCCTGAGTGATTTTCCTTTTCCCTCTGAGGTTGTCACTGAAACAGGACTCTGAAATATGCCTCTGAAATGTGGTGCCTTTTTTCTTTTCCACACAGTCATTTTTTGTACTTTGTTTTTGTTTTGGGGAGGCAAATATGCATTTGTTGGGAAAGTCTGAGTCTGGTCTGATGATCATCCTCATGTCTTTGCTTGAGATGTTTTGGGTAAGCATGGAGGGATGTCTAGAAGCATCCCATATTCTCAGTGGAGGTGTAGGGGTGGGGACAGAGCAGGTAAGATGGAAACATCTCTTGATCAGAAGATAAGTGTGAATGCAAAGCTGTCAACGCCCAACTCACACAAAGGCTGTATTAGAAATACGCAGAGTTTTATCATCCACCTATTTTTGTGGTGCTACTCGTATTTCATATTGTAATCAGACTTGATAATACTGAGTTAATTTTAGAACAGTTAATGAGCAAATGACTGGACTCCTTCAGTGTATGGGGAATAATTTAAGAAATCATTTTGGGACAGAATACCCAGAACCATGTGCTCTAAAAGTGTTTACTCATCTCAGAGACCTATTTGCTAAACAAGGACTCAGCTGGGTCATAGGGTTTGGACTCAAATAACAATTTTCTTCCAATAACTTCCTTTCTTTCAGATCCTGAAGGACAATGTAAACATGGAACTGAATTCTTCTTTTCCAAGATACCACTTTAAAAAAGTCAAGTTTGGGAATTCCCTGGTGGTCCAGCGGTTAAGACTCCACGCTTCCATTGCTGCGGGCCCAGGTTTGATCCCTGGTTGGGGAACTATGATCCCACATGCCACAAAGCTGTGGCCAAAAATAAATAAATGAATACATCAAAAAAAAATTTTTTAAACCCAGAAAACAATTTAATAAAAAAAGTGTCAAGTTTTAGAAATATTTGTACAGTTTGTTCTATATCTTGGGAACGTTAATTTTCTGTAAGTCACTATAATTGATTTTTCTGCATACTCTGTGTAATATAAATTTATTTCTATCTGTATGGCTGGTTTCACTTTCTTCTTAAGTGCCCTGTTAGCACACACACCTGAAACAGAGTGGACCACTAGATGATGAAAACCCAGCTGCTGTTACCATAATTCAGCGCTCGAGGGAACCATGGGGGTAACTCATTCCTGGATTGTTGGTATGCTGCTGTCCCAGAGAATGGCAACTTGTTTCCCAAGTGCATGGTCAGGCCACTCAAGACGGCTGTTCCCTTGCTCTCTGTACATCCCTTGCTTGACTCGTGCCTGCCTCACCTACACCTACTCACATGACGGTGCTTGCCCAGTGCCCAGCTAGTGAGCCTTCCAATCCTTAGGCCAGAACGGCTCCACCTGTTGGTTGATTAAAGGGAAACACCTGCCCTCGTGATGGCTGTTAACCTGAGGGGCTGGGAGGGACCTGCTGCGGCTGCTGGTTTCCGTGGTAACTGATTCCCCTATAAATGGCGGCCATGGCTCACGGGCCCAGCCGCTCCAGCGGCATGTGGGATCTTCCCGGACCGGGGCACGAACCCGTGTGCCGCTTCCTTCTCCCCCAGTAGAGAAGATTACGTTTGCCCGCCGTCCGCAGTGCACAGTGGGGTGTTGCTCCAGACCTCTGCCTCTGACAGGTAAGATTCCCGTCAATTAAACCCTTGATGTGTCTGTCACTGTCTCAGGGCTCTTTCTTTGGTCTTGGCCAAGACCAGGCAACGACAAGGCCTGAGGCCTGCAGTCCAACACCAAGGATCAACTTTTTCTTGAATATATATATTATTTGATGAATGAAAATTGTGTTCACAAAGTCCTTCCTAAAATTGCCAATAATTCTTCCTTAGAAAGTAAACTTATATCAAGACAACACATGCAGGTTTTGTCGCGTTGACCTTCAGTAGTCTATAAAAGACAGACTATCTTTGTTTACTTTTTCATATGACCTTATTATTACAAAGGGGATACAGATAATTTGCAAAATAGAAAGAGGCAAATAGCAGAAGAAAATCACATTTGATTCTGTTTTCTAGAAAGAACCAATATTACCATTTTCATTTATTTCTTTCCAGGGTACTCATATACAAACAGTACACAAGGTATGCTTTTTGACTCCAGAACTGAGTATTTACCTGTTTTAATAATGATTTTTTAAAGGATCATTTTGAGTTGTTTATTATGTTTTATAGTATTAAATATTTATTTCACTATTCTCTCATTCCGTTTTTACAATATATTTTGTTATTAAAAGTAACTGAACAATGAACATTACTGTATAACTGGTTTTGGCTGATAATTAAGAAAGATTTCTAGTGTGAAAATTATTACACAAATTCATACCCGCCAACTTTAATATATATTTCCAAATGGTTTTTCAAAACTGTTTTAATAATTGACTTTCTCACCTTGTAAAATAAATTATTTTCCTTCAATTTGTTAGGAAAAATTAGTATCTTGTTTGAAATGGCTTTTCTTTGATTATTAGCAACATGGAACGTTCCTGATTTGTTTATTAGTCGTTTCTATTTTCAGTTAGTGTAGCTCATTTTTAAAATACTGAAATACCGATCACAGCTTTCAGGTCTTCATTTAAATTCTAGGGCTCTACAAAAGGGTTCATGTACATTAGGTTTTGTAGGAAAACTAAGCCTCTTATTTATGCCCAGCTGGTTCTCTGATTCTAGAAGTCTGGCGAGATCACCATTCTCGTGAAAGGCATTTATCAGATCCTGGTGAGTCTCTAAGCTTGAAAGATGAAGTTCCCTCACTTTGGGCATCTGAAGATGATGAATGTGTGAAGCCTCAGAGAGATATTTACAAGGTAATTCTTTGTCTACTTACTCTTATGTAACTATTTTAGGAAACTTCAATAGAAAAACTGGAATTTGTAAAATAAGCTACAATGCAATGGTTTTCAAACTGGTGTCCTTCATTCTAGTCTGTGACTGCAGGCGTTTAAATATCTGAAAGAGATAGAAAGTTAAATTGTTTCAAGTCCTCTTTTGATCATCAGCGAGAAAATTAATATAAACAGGGACTTCTCATATAAGCAAACACCAAGTAGAGCTGAATATTCCAAGTCCTAGGCTTCCTAGATCCCTTATTCACATTCCTTGATTACTTATGCACGTGCATTTTACCAGCGTAACTGCTTTGGTTCTCTTTTTTTTTTTTTTAATTTATGACATATGTACATCTTTCCTGTCCTTAGACTTTGTCACTCAGCTCTAATGTCTTTTTCTTCCTTCTTTGCATCACCCCTCTGTCTCCCCGTGTGTACAGACCACAGGCTCTGTGCTTGGTAGATGGTGACTGATCAGTGAGCTACTTGAGGAAACCAGGTGCTAATTCATTTTTCAGTAGCAATTACGTCCTTGGCAGATTTGAGAGTTTTTTTATTTAAGCAAAGAAGAAATATTAAATTGTGAAACTTAATGCGTTTTGCTAAATATTTATCTTTCTTACTGGGAAAACTTGTTTTTCTGATCTTGGAACCCTCCAAATACTAGAAGGAAAGCACAAATGCATGCAACTTTCATGGAGTTTTTTGGTCTGAGTCTGCTTTTTGAAGGATAATTTTCATCCATCTGGTTTTTCTTCGGCCTCAAGAGCTAACGGTGGTACGATCAGCAATACATGTATGCTTCCATGTAACTGCATAGCCGTAATTAATGTCACAAGATATATTCAGAATGTCATGTAGGGGAAAATTCCATAATATGAATCGACTCGAAAGAGCTAATAATGGGGCATGTAGGGTGGGAGACAGGGATGAAGCAGATGAGAAAGATGAGGAAGTGGGCTGGGAATATGCTGGTGGCAGTCTCGTCTTTTCAGATCACCATTTTTTTTTTAAAGTTTGACAGTCATTTTTCTTTGGCATGGTTATTACTATTATGTTTTGGTTCCCTCCTCACTGGCAGTTATTTAACAGCTTTTTGAATAAAAGCTAAATGAAGTGGCATGAAGCCAGTTTCATTAATGGAAGAACATTTATGCAGCTCAGGCCCCTTAGAGCTGAAGATTGGAATCTGTCAACTCCCTGGATTGGCCTTTTCTCTCACGTGTTTCTGCACCTGCGTGAGAAGTACCATTGACTCAGATCAGATTTCTGGGCTATTAAAAAGTAGATCAACAAAATAAGAATGCTCCAATTTTACTCTTCAGTATGGAAAGTAGATTTTAAAAAATTATATAAATTACTCAAGGGCAGGGAGGATTTCTTGTTTTTTTTCATTGGCAAAGAAGACAAGATCAGTGACTATTTCTCCCTCGTTGATCTGGCGGAATTGACAGCCTCTGTTCCCCTGCTTGCATTAAAGGTACGCCACTGTACACCTGACCCCGTTAGCTTGAGCAGATTGAAAACCCCAGGTGTTTTCTGAGAAATGGGCACAGTGGAAGCGCGTACAGACATCAAACAGTCCCTGCGAACAGGATGGTCTTCCCTCCATTAGCTTATCCCAAGTAACACCCGGGCTTCAATGTTCTGGAATCCGATTTTGAATGGAATACCGGCGGTGTTCAGCTCGAGGATGGTTCCCGGACGGTGATTTACGGTAAAATTCTCCTCTGCCTGCGAAAGTGAATGTGCAGAATCGAAGTGCGAGCCTGCCGGAAGCTCCCTTTGATGCAGAGTCAAGGTCAACAGGAGAATTTCTGAGATTGAATAAGAGGTCTAGCTGTAGTGTCACCTCATTTCTCCTTTCTGAAGAGCAGGCAGGTGTGTGTGGGAACAGGCTGCAGAGGGGTACATGCTCTAACTGTTTTATCATCCTGCCTCTTCACTTGCTGCCCAGGCCCATGTACCATCCGCCTCCCTCCAGGGTTTGGCCTTAGAGCCTGTTGGCTCCGCCCCATGCAGCGAAGCCCCCAACCAGGGAGCCGCCCCCCCCCCCCCCCCCTTTCTCTTCCTTCTTGGCCCACGCCTGTTTTGAGCCTCATTCTTACATCTTTCCTGCCTTTTACACTGACCTGTGATGTTGTCACTGCCCTTAGGGACCTGTCTGGGTCACTTGGTTTATTCTCCCACTTCTGTGGGCTCCCCCGACACCACCGGCCATCAGCGGCCCCCTACGGAGGTAGGGCAGCCCTTCCTGCCCTCCCCACTCAGGACCCACAGTGGGACTAGGCGAGGGGGACAGACCACCCCGGCGGAGAGCGGTCACACCGTCCAGGAGTGGCCTGTGTCCCTGACCCTCTGCCTCTTTTGTTGATGGTGGAGTGTTCGAGGCAGGTGACTTCTGGGGACGTCGCAGGGAAGCCGGGTATCGGTGCTCCCAAGAGGAGAAAACAACTCCCCGGCCAGGGGTCCTCACAGCTGACCCAGCACCCCAGGGGTTAGGTGGGAAGGGCAGAAGCAGAAGAGCCAGAGAGACTTGTTTTGGGGTAGTTTTTAGG
Source organism: Lipotes vexillifer (assembly GCF_000442215.2). NCBI lineage: Eukaryota > Metazoa > Chordata > Mammalia > Artiodactyla > Lipotidae > Lipotes > Lipotes vexillifer. The sequence goes on from NW_006785319.1 coordinate 586,831, forward strand.
GAGAATTTTGCAAATAATGATACTAATGATTACCATCAGGTAACCCTATGACCCAAGACTTTTACTTCTAGGTATATTCTAGGGGCACTCCCCCATGTCCACACAAGGACACACCTTCACAGATTCCCTAGCTGTCTGGTGTACGTGAATGAACGGCCCGTGTTAAAGTCTGGGAACCACTGAACTTGGGTTCAGAGCCTTCCTACAGGTGGACTGAGAGATTCCAGTTTCCATAACTGGGCCTCTCCCCTCACCACCCTCCAAGCTGATACAAGAAGAGGCTTGAGAGGTGAGACAGACTTTATACAATGCAGAGAGTGCAGGGTTTGTGAAGAGAAGCTCTTCATTCTCTCTGTGAGATCCCAGGAAACTCACTCCCACAGTTTACGGTGCCTGAGAGACAGAGGAGCTGGCACTGCCCTTCAGAGCTGGACACTCCTGGTCAGCGCTTTGGGAAGAGACGGCACAACAGGGCCCACGAGGCCAAGAAGGTGCCCAACATCTCCCCTCCACTTGCCAGCGTTGGGGGGAGACCCCGGGGGTGGATGAGATTTTTGATTACCGTCCTTCCTGAGGGACAAGAGACGCACCTCCTGTAAAAAAAGGCCATATAACAACCAGCTTTACATCAGCAGGGATATATGGGGGTTCTTTCAAAGGACCAAGACGTCCCCAGATGAAGCCAGACTGTTTACATGGATCCAACAGGTAACAAGCCAAAGTGGTCCATTCCTTCCAGTGTGAAGAATTTCACGGCTTCCACTGCATCATCCAGAACGGTCACTTGGCCATGCCTCCTCTGAAGAGGTCTGGGGGTTTCGCCCTCCATGTACCCCACGGCAGAGGAGAACTAACTGTTAGTGACACAGGTCGTTTCTGCCACAGCTCCCCTACCACCTGCGCAGCAGAAATTTCTGTCTGAATCTAGGCTAGTGGGGAAGTCCAGGGGTATTCTGCTTTTACACTCTGCCCCATTTCTCTTCCTGTGGCTACAGGGCAACAAGGTCAATAGGAGAACAGATGAAGGTCAATGGCTACATTACTGACACTTGATTTTACCGCGATGAGTTGAGCCTCCCTGATTAACTGGTTATACGTAGATTAGAAAATGGGAAAAGCTTAAATATCCATCAGTGAGGGAATGGCTTATTACAATGTATTGCATTTTATATTCTAATACAGGAATATATTTTGATACTTAGGAACATGGATAGCTCTCCATTGTGATGTTGAATAAGAAGAAAACATATAATAGTAAATGCAATGTAGCAACATTTATGTAAAATTTAAACATGTTCTGCAACCCTCTGTCCTATATTTTTCATGGATCCATAGATGTATGTGCGTGTGCAAACATAAAGATAGACCAGAAGCACATACCACATTTATGATATTAACTCTTGAGGGAAAAGGAAAGAAACAGAAGTTGTGGGTAAGAGGGAATCAAATGATATTTCAGCTTTGTACGTAATGTTTATTTGTTCATCTAAAAACATCTATGTAAGCATGATGTAATCTTTGCCATTGTCAACGACTACAGTGGTAGGGATATATGCGTTTGTCCTAATTATGCTCTGTACCTTTTTCTGTTTCTATGATTTATCAAAAATTATATAAAAGACAATGAAAAGCCAAAAAATACGAAGGGTGTGTCATCTCAACACTTCGTTTCAGTGTGAGGAGGCAGACCACGTGTGTGTTCAGTTTGTGTAGGAAATATCCCCAGAATTAATATTTATGTAGTGTTCCTCATATGCTATGTGGCACGTTACCTGATACTTTCTAATTAGTTCATGGATGTCCTGATTTGCATGTAGTTTGCATAATTCTGAAAGTTGATGGTGAATAAACTGATGTTTCTACTTTGCGGGTGAATGGAGCTTAGAGGTTGGAGTTGGACAATTCAGGTTCTGAGTTTAGTGTTTCCCAGTTGTGTGACTTTAGGTAAGTCTCAGAATCTCTGAGCCCCAGTTCCTCGCCAGTAAAATGGGGCTCATCCCATCTGTCTTAACCTCTCAGGACTGCTGCCAAATCATAGCACCCAAGTGGAAACATTTTAAAGCCTGGGTAGCATCATAATACATTAACTTCTGAATTTAAATTTTATTAAAACATAGATTGTTAAAGGAAGGAGCAGTGAAGTGGGGAGCAGGGGCGTGAATATTGTTTCAGAGTAGGAAGTGCTTGCAAAACCTCAAGGCCAAGGAAAATGGTAACTTTTCTTCTCTGTGTGAAGAAAGCCTACAAGACTATGCATCAGCTACTACACAGGTAAAGTGTACCAACGCACACTAGAGGTTGAATCAATAGTAGCACTAAAATTAATATTTATAATTTTTTATGTGGTCATAGGATCAAGTAAAAATTAATTGTAAAAAAGGATGAAATTGGAACCTCTTCAAGATTTTTGCTAAAAAAGAACAACAACGAAGGGCTTCCCTGGTGGCGCAGTGGTTGAGAGTCCGCCTGCCGATGCAGGGGACACGGGTTCGTGCCCCGGTCCGGGAAGATCCCACATGCCGCGGAGCGGCTGGGCCCGTGAGCCACGGCCGCTGAGCCTGCGCGTCCGGAGCCTTTGCTCCGCGGCGGGAGAGGCCACAGCGGTGAGAGGCCCACATACCGCAAAAAAAAAAACAACGAAAAACCCCCTAAGATAGTACATATTCCTGTACTCCAGGAATAGCTCAACAAAGATCAATTTAATCTTTAAAAAATACTTCCAAAATATAGCTCTAAAATGAAAGTTGGTCCGTTTTATAAAGTACAGTATCCTGTTATATCCAGATGAGAATTAACCTATCTCTCAAGATTTTGCAAGTTGGTTTTTTTTTTTTTTTTTTTTTTTTTTT
>NW_006785319.1:589707-596766 GCF_000442215.2 Lipotes vexillifer
TTTTCTTGCGTTATGCGGGCCTCTCACTGTCGTGGCCTCTCCCATTTGCGGAGCACAGGCTCCGGACGCGCAGGCCCAGCGGCCACGGTTCACGGGCCCAGCCGCTCCGCGGCACGCGGGATCCTCCCGAAACGGGGCACGAACCCGCGTCTCCTGCATCGGCAGGCGGACTCTCAAGCACTGCGCCACCAGGGAAGCACTGCGCCACCAGGGAAGCCCTGCAAGTTGGTTTTTAATGCAAAAGACTTGGAAACAGAAAAGTCAACTTTATGTCTTAGTTCCTACAGAAAGTATACAAATATGTCTCTCTTCTAAAGAAGGCATTAATTCTTCCAGAATCATATAGCCTCATCACTGAAATTTTATAATCGGCATAAAAGAAACTCTGGTAACAACTGTAGATTCATCTTATTTCTTACACCTGCATAGAAAAACCAGCAGTGCTTCAAGTCATATTGTCCTATGATTATTTTCTTTAATTTGCATATTTACAGAAGCTTTCGCAACTGAAGCATATTAGAACTTTTAGTTTGATTGTGAACTTTTGATATAGTTTCTGTTCCAGTCCACTTTGTCAGTGTACCTTTCCACAACTTTGTAAATAAACTCGGGAATTATTTGGACATAAAAACTTAATTCAGAAGTACTTGCTTAGCTGAGCTACCAGAATTCTTAGTGGGGGGGGGGTGGTGACAGTCTTATTTTATTATTATCTCTTCATTTTTATAGAGGAGTATGTGGCTTAATAATCATTGATAGATAACAAAATAAATGCTTACACTGAGGATCTAATTCATGAACTCTTGCTTTCTCATTGGTACCCAACAGAAGAGAGATTTATATATGCTGTGTCTCACCCTAGTTAAGAATGAATTAAATATCACTTATTGGTTTAAGCTCAAAAATAGGAATATTGAGGAAAATGCAGTGAAAGTGGTTAATGCAAGGTATAGGAAAAATATGTCACAGAGGAATTAACAGAAGATGAAGGGTACCTGGTAAAAATAGTTTACCAAAGTCAACTCAGCTCAACTGAAATGAAATTCCCAGTGTAATCTCAGGAGGCCTGCAAAGTGGAGACTGAAAACGCTAGTGATTGTGGTAGTTTTGACTGTTCTGTGACGCCACGAGGGTTATACACAGGAGCGTAGGGGCCACAAAAAACCTACCCCTTTCTCGCCAATCCCTCCCCTTTCCCGTTAGAAGAGCTTTTAGCTGTTTCATTATTTTTGTGTTGGGGACAGGGCTTCTTCAGTTTCTGTTGTGAGAGCCACGGTAGAATCTACAATTCTATCCTAAATTGTGGAACAGTGGGCTACTGTTATTAGTCAGCTAAAGAAGTATGAATGCAACCATCTTTAAAACCATTCATCTAGAAAAACAGGTTAATTTTGCATTTTAAAGTTAAGATAGGAGGGCTTCCCTGGTGGCGCAGTGGTTGAGAGTCCGCCTGCCGATGCAGGGGACACGGGTTCGTGCCCCGGTCCGGGAGGATCCCACATGCCGCGGAGCAGCTGGGCCCGTGAGCCATGGCCGCTGAGCCTGTGCGTCCGGAGCCTGTGGTCCGCAGCGGGAGAGGCCACAGTAGGGAGAGGCCCGCGTGCCGCAAAAAAAAACCAACAACAGCAACAGTAAAGTTAAGATAGGAGATGCTGTTGATACCCATAATGTGTAAATAGTCCTTCAGGCACCAAGGTCAAAGATCTATTTTACATTCTCTCGTGTGTGTGTTTGTGTGTGATAGAAAGTGAAGATTTATAGTTATTGCTAATGACTGTCAGAGTTAAAATATCCAGAGTATGGAAGGAGTTTGGTTAAAAGCCTTAAATTTTGAAGCATCTTCCCCAACTATTGATTGATCTCTCAAATTTTACAGTTTTATACCTTAATCTTAAATGCTATTTTTATTCCCTTTTTCGGTGTAAAATTCCAGTGTGCTCACGTAATAAGTCTTTCTAAATTCGGTCCAAGTCTCTCCTGCTTTGCCACCAATTCTGTCTCGCCTCTCTCTTCTCATTGGCCTTGGAGAACTGACCATTTTCATTTCATAGGTAAGGACGTCATTAGATCCTCCACACCTCTTTTTTTTTTCTGACTTAAAGCACAGTTCTTTTCAAAAAAATTATGGCTCAAACTAAATCTTGCAGTATTTTCATTTACCTACTCCAGGCACTAAACTGCCTTAGCAAACTGATTGAGAGATTTTATTTTGATGGAAATTTATGATACGGTTGTGATTTATTCTGTAATAGACTCATGGCATTTCCAAAGAGGAATTATTAAGACTTGAGGAAGTCCAAGTAGTGGTAGAACATCTTGTGGGTTTGTTTGTCAGGTTAAGTGTTTCATCTCAGAAGGAACAGTTTTGAACAACAAATTGATAAACATATCAATAGTCTTAAAATAATGATACTCCAGTTGAAGAATCCTAATATCTTTTCCTCAAGTGATACTGTCAAAGATTTATGTGAGAAAATGTTTATTACATAATTTCATATGATTGAAAATACTTCAGTATAACCTAAATATCCAGCAATAAGGGAGTGAATAGACTTACTGTATGTAGAATCAATGATTAAATTTAATTTTAAAATTTGTGATCCTTGTGATTACATTAGAAATATTCATAATAATGAAGATTATAGAATGGAGATGACCAAACTGAGTATACTTTATCATCCTAATTTTTGGAAAAAAGATATATTCACAGAAAAAAACTGCAACAACACATGCCAGAATATTAAAATTGTGTAATTTGTGGGTTAGGAGATTGCAGGTATTTTTTTCCCTTCCATAGTTCAGAAAAAATGAACTTTTCATGAAAAAATGAGCAGGAAAACATAGTTTTATAATCAGAAAAATAATTAACAATATGCAGTGTATCCAAATTCTTAAAAAACTTCATAATACTGAACACAGTAATTTCACTTCTAGGAAGATTTCTGAATCAAGTCATTCAACATGTGGAAGAAATTATATTCATGAACTGCTGCATTAAACATTCTGCAAACAGGATTGTAAAAACTGTAAACAATTTAAATACGAAAGGAAAGAATGGTTAAGAGAATTATGTTACTTTGACTGTACGGACATCATAGCCATGAAAAATAATGACTACGGGGGCCGTGTATCTATGTGGGATAATATTTACTCTTTTAATGTGAGGTAAATTTACAGTGCAAAATTGAATGTACAGTGCTTTGGGGGAAAAAATGAAGGAAGCTCACATGTTAACCATACTGTTTTAGCATGATGGATATTTTTAATCACTCCTCTTTTTTGTTTTCTTTTTCCATTATATTACTTTTATAATAACATCAGTTTTATTTAAAAAACACCCTACAAGCATTCAGGGCTTCTTGTATATCCTGATAATTAGCTGTTTACTCAATGAGGCAGAGAATGATTAATATATATTAGTTTTTTTTAGCAAACATCTATTAAACAAGCTTGTCAAAAACTGATGCATTATTTACATCATTCACAATAGGGTTTTTGGCAAGTTCTCACTTGTGGGCTTTTTTTCTTTTTTTTAAAAAAGGTTGTGTTGCTATGGCTTACGTAACATAATCACTTATTCCTCTGAGGGCTACCACACAGCCCATTAATCTAATAATACTAGTTTTCCACGTTGATTTTTTTTTTTTTTTTTTAATGAAAGAGCTCTTGCAGGGTCATGACAACTATAAGCACATGTGACTTTGTACCTTACCAGTGATACTCCAGCAGAATAATTGAACCAGCCGAAGAGATAGCTGTTAGCAAAATCAGTAGACAGAGCTTCTCAGACTAGCGGACATGGTATTCCTTGCTCCATCTGCTTTCTGCAGTCATTAAGAAACGCTAGAAATCACAGCCAGTGCATCAAACAGAGGGCTGACCTTTGTATCCCATGGATGTGACCAGCGGCTGTCAGTTGGGTAGGGATGTGCTGTGAAGTCTGAAAGTGACAGTCCAGCCTATGCAGTTTTTATGACTTCAAAAGGCTCAGGCACATCACCTCTGCCTGTGGCATCCCGTCCTAAAACTGACACTGGCTTCTTTGTGGTTCCGGAAGGATGCAAGGATTCTAAGGAATGCCTGTGTCTCGATTCATTTGGTGCTTTTCAGCGTCTGACACAATGACAGAAAAATTGTGAAATCGTTGCTACTATCTTTAAGATGAATATTTTCTTCAACTAGGATGTGTTGATTTTTTGCCTAGTGCTACTTAAGGCCATAATTGCCCACTCCCTTCATATAAGCATTTAATTTTATATTAGCCTCAACTAATACAAAATAAGCCTCAACTCCATTTGGTCTTGACCTAAACAACTACACTTAAAATTACAATTCATGGGACTTCCCTGGTGGTGCGGTGGTTAAGAATCCACCTGCCAAAGCAGGGGACATGGGCTCGAGCCCTGGTCTGGGAAGATCCCACATGCCGCGGAGCAACTAAGCCCGTCCACCACAACTACCGAGCCTGCGCTCTAGAGCAGCGGTCCCCACCCTTTTTGGCACCAGGGACCGGTTTCATGGAAGACGATTTTCCCACGGACCGGGGCGGGGTTGGGGGAATGGTTCAAGCCGTAATGAGAGCGATGGGCAGCGGCAGATGAAACTTCGCTCACCCACCCTCTGCTCACCTCCTGCTGTGCGGCCCAGTTCCTAACAGGCCACGGACCAGTACAGGGGTTGGGGACCCCTGCTCCAGAGCTCGCGAGCCACAACTACTGAGCCCGCATGCTGCAACTACTGAAGCCCGTGTGCCTAGAGCCCGTGCACCGCAACGAAGAGTAGCCCCCGCTCGCCGCACCTAGAGAAAGCCCACGCGCAGCAACGAAGACCCAATGCAGCCAAAAAAGAAAAAACATCACAATTCATTTTGTTTATGATTTCATTACTACTTGAAAGACCGAAGTCTCAACAGCCTTTGAAAAGTGGGTTAGTAATGTTTTCTTACCCTCCTGTTTTATTCTCTGTAAAGTACTGTGCTAATTATATTTCTATCACTTGTACATGGATAAAAAGTAAAACCCTGGTATAAAATCAGGTTACCAAAGTCCAGTATGTGACAGTGGGCATTACAGCCTACGGCCAGCAGACCAAGTATTCCTCATTGAGAGCCTTCCTTATTTAGGATGCTTCTAAAGAACTAGACAGTTTAAGTTCTGGCATCAGAAGCTACCATTTCAGATAGCACCACTTAACCGTTTCCTTTATCATAGCCCACACAAAAGGTTTGTATTTGAAGGGGACTCTTTCTTTATGGAGGTATATTCCTAGATACTGGATTATTTAGATAACATTTCAGCTCTAGAGTCAGCTAAGAGAATTTGTTGCCAGCTGACCTACCCTAAAAGAATGTCCAAAGGGAGTTCTCTAAACAGAAAGGAAATGCTAACAGATGGAATCCTGGAGCATCACGAAAGAAAACAGACAAAGCAAAGAGCAGAAACGTGGATAAGGACGATGGACTTCCCTTTTCGAGTTTTCAAAATTATGTTTGAGGGGACTTCCTTGGCGGTCCAGTGGTTAAGACTCCACATTTCCACTGCACGGGGTGCAGGTTCGATCCCTGGTCAGGGAACTAAGATCCCACATGCCAGTGCGGCACGGCCAAAAAAAAAAACAAAAACATAGTTTGAAAGTTAAAAGGAAAAATTATGATGCCATCTACTGTGGTTCTTAATGTATACAGAGAAAATGTTTGGTTTTTTGGGTTTATTTTTTTTGCGGTACGTGGGCCTCTCCCCGCCGTGGCCTCTCCCGTTGCGGAGCACAGGCTCCGGACGCGCAGGCTCAGCGGCCATGGCTCACGGGCCGTTGCGGAGCACAGGCTCCGGACGCGCAGGCTCAGCGGCCATGGCTCACGGGCCCAGCCGCTCCGCGGCATGTGGGATCCTCCCGGACCGGGGCACGAACCCGTGTCTCCCGCATCGGCGGGCGGACTCTCAACCACTGCGCCACCAGGGAAGCCCAAGGAAATGTTTAACACAATTAGATTATAAGTGGGAGAATGTAAAGGAATGTAAAATGAGTTACAGATTTGCAAGGGTGAAGCAAATGGCGAAGTAAAAGCACCGTGATGTGGAAGCGTTTCCTGCAGATTCCAGGGGCTGTGGCAATGTCAGTGCAGGAGTTGGCTCCTGGGAGCGTGACGACATCTCCTGACAGGACCTGCCAGCCACTTCTGAACAGTTATGTGGCGTTACCTGAGGTGGCAGGCAGGACGCCTGCCTTCTGATGTATTGAGAAAAGGGGAGGTTGGATGGATTAGAAATGAAAGAGGGGATTTTTGATTAGACTGAAGACTTCATTTGGGAAACTTAACAAATGACATCTTGGGTGTTGATCCACATTTTTTCCTGGAAAAGTATGTATCTTTTGCAGCAAAATCTGGTTGAAGGGCTATGTTCTTGAGGAGCAAACTGAGATGAATATGTGCAAGTATTATTTCACAGCATTCTGTAACCAAAACTCTGAAGACCTGTGGCAGATTTAAAATTCCAACTCTTGTTATGACTTTTTAAAGATGTAGAAATTATCAAGATGCACATGAATCAGGGAACACCACCTAGACTATTTTGTAATATAGACATAACTTCCGTACACTGATCAAGAAGGAAATCAAAAGATTTTCTTTTTAAGGCTAGCGATAATCATTTACGGTTATAGTTGGTAAAGAAAAGATCTTACTCACAAACTGACAAACATATACCAAGGAACAACCCTAAGTAAAAGGTTTGGGATCTACATAAAGTAAACCTCTGAAATATTGTGAGAATTATAGAAGATGTGAAAAAAATCTATCATGTTCATGAAAGGAAAGATTGAATAATATTAAGATGCTAATTCTTCCCACATTAAAAGTTATAAAGCTGGGCTTCCCTGGTGGCACAGTGGTTGAGAGTCCGCCTGCCGATGCAGGGGACACGGGTTCGTGCCCCGGTCCGGGAGGATCCCACATGCCGCGGAGCAGCTGGGCCCGTGAGCCATGGCCGCTGAGCCTGCGTGTCTGGAGCCTGTGCTCCGTAACGGGAGAGGCCACGACAGTGAGAGGCCCACGTACCGCAA
>NW_006785319.1:596847-602822 GCF_000442215.2 Lipotes vexillifer
AAAAAAAAAAAAAAAAAAAAAAAAAAAAGTTATAAAGCCATCCTATGTTTAATTGGGGATTGGGTATTAGAACTCAGTGAAAGAGTTGAAAAATTAATTTCAAAATAAATACACCGAAGACTGTCTAAGTAAAATTTTAAAAGGAAGGATTTTAGGGGAGATTAGGGACATGGGAATTGACTTCCCAGCCACTTAAAATGTAGTAATTTAAAATACAATGTGGCATTTTATAATTGCCAAAACCAAGTTGAATGCTTAGAAACATATCATAGTATAAAAAGTTAGTATTTAATAAAAGAAGCATCACAAATAAATGGGAAAAGGGATGGATATTGTAAAAACAAAAAACAAATGGTACTGAGAAAATCAGTTAGTTGGAAAAATCTGAAGCAAATAAAATTTCATGTCACATAATGTAACGAACTAAATTTTCCATGGTTTAAATACTCTAGCTAACAAATTATAATTACTATAAAATTAAAATTACTATAAAAAGTTAATAGAATATTGTGTGTTGATGTGGGCAAGGATGCTCTAAGCATAAAAATAGTCCGATCACAAAGGAAAACAATGGTAGGCAGGATTAAATATTTAAAAACTCCATCTGTGTGCATGAAAAAACAGCATAAAAATTTAAAAGATTAAGTAGACAAGAATTACACAAATTAACTAGTCTTATAAACAAACTAATTAGAGAATTTTAAAATAAATTAATAAAAAGCAAACACCCTTCTAAAAGCTGAGATAAAAGCCATTTACTTCTTACGCAAGGTAAAAAGGGAATATATCCAATTAAAATATTAAAAAGTTCAGTGAACTTGGTGAACAAGAATATTTTAATGTTTCATTTTTATACTTTGGTGACTAATGAATTTGAATAGATCACGACAATAATAACGGTAAGGGATGCAAGCAAATTGGCATCCTTGGCATGACGACTACTGTGGAGCAGGATTTTGGATTAGACGATAGCTCATTTAGGGCTCAGTTCAATTGTGTGGTACATTTTATTATCTCCAGTTTATTAAAAACCTGAGGTTTTGAGAAATTGACCCATCTGACCATCCTCACATAGCAAGCAATAATAATAATGATGAATAATATCATCAATATATTTATTACAGGTTTACTAAGCTTGCTTACAGCTTACATGTGTTATTTCCCTTACCACACAAGCAACGGCTCAGGCAAATATTCTTATTATTTATTATTTATCCTCATTTTATTGATGAGAAATGGAAGCTGAGAGAAATATTTGGCCCACGGTTAGTAAGTGGCAGCAATAGGGTTTAAACCCAGGAATGTCTTCGTCCAAAGCCCATGAACTTTCAACTCTCCACACTCTCTGCATTTCTCAAATCGAGTATTGATGATTTCCACATTGAAATCTTCCAGATACTTGAGTCTCCCGTGCTTGAAACTGCCTTTTTTTATCTTATCTCTTGGTGTTGGTGACAGGTCTGGTTATCCAACCGGGTGCTCAGGTCAGAAGCCTCTCCTTCTCTTGTCTCTGCTCCAGTCCCCTCTCACTATGCCAACCAGTCATCTTCCTTTTGCATCTACCTCCTAAATATTCATCCCCCGCTTTCCATCGTGACTACCACTACCTTGGCTTAAGGCACAGTATGTCTCGCCCAGGAATTTCTTGCTCAGGCTAAGACAGTTGACCCTAACCAGCTTCTGTAAGTCTTCACTTACCAGGGGGGGTTCACCCACACATTACTGGTAAGATGATTCTCTCTTTTTGTCCCTACATTTTTATGGTATATTTTTCTGATTATAAAAATAATTAATGTGTATTTAGAAATTTTGGAAAAATAACAGTCACCTTTAATCTCTCCAACCCCACCCAGTTATAACCGCCGCTACGCTTTGATGCAGCAAATGGGTCTATTTCTGTGTGTTTCCTCATTCCTCACTAAACCTGTTCTTTAACGCCTGTCCAAATCCTCTGACCACATCCTTTTCTTTTTTTTTAATTAATAGCGAAACTTTACTGTCTACTGTCTTTACATTCTAGTTTTTCTTGCCATTCCTTCCACCCTGCTTCCTTGTTGTTTCATAGGAAAAGATGTTCTTCCTCTCATTCAAGGCTAATTCTTTTAAGGTTCTAAATCTAATTTCTTCCCATATCCTTTCAAACCTGGTTACTTCAATAATTACCTCCAAGTACTCTTTCAGTCTTTGGTATGGAAAGATGATTGATCATTACACTAAAATTAAATAACATGCTATCACAATACAGAATGGCATGGGACAAGTCCCCTTAATACATGTTGCCTGAAACATACAAAAGTGTGTGTTTGTTATGATCTCAAGTATGCATAGACACACACACACATTAAAAAAAATCCTTTTGTGGTTTGAAACGGTACCTTTGAGATTGGCTTCTTGATATCAGTATGGATGGTTGGATCCTGGAATGGCTGACCTTGTGTCAGTCCTTAACCACCAGAGATCAGGTGAGGCAATGGCCATCGCGGTCACGAGGGGTGAAGTGGAAATCAGACTGTTTTGATACCCAGGCATTTTGAGAAGTAACTAATTATCCTTCAGGATGAAATACATGAGCAAGCCCATCACAAATAATCTGAGTATTATTACTTTATTCATATTGCAGAAAATCCTCTGGATCTAGTAGCCCAAATCCTGACATAAGTCATCACAATGGAGATTTTCAGTCTCTTACCTGTTTTCTAGGCCTAACTCAGCACACTGACCTGTATCTCCTTGATTTGATGGGACTCCAGTTCCCCTTGAGACAGACCTATGCGATGTTGCCATAAGTACATGCTGCAAGACGTCTTACAAGGCTTTCCTAAAATGGACTTGTGGCCATTTATTATGATGACAACACACTTAGGAGAAGGAATTTACCAGGGCTTTTATTGATACCCAGTCACTGACTTGGAAGTGGGACCCAAAATGGCACTGTGGCCATCAATCCATGTGGGTCCTTATAGAGGTCAGAGGATAAATGGAATTAAACCTATGTCTGTTTAACAGTTCAGAAGGTCTGCAGACACACGCTTTCAGGCTTGTGTAATTGAAATGGGCAACTGGCAGGATCTCCATATTGCCCCTCAGACCTGTGAGAGGAAGGTCATAACCATAGGAATGGCTAAGTGGAAACCTCTGAGCTATAGTCCAAGGGCAATACCATTTCCCTTCTGTTACAGCAGAGGTGAGGACACATTCAAGATATGAGAGGTGAAGGGTGGTGGGTCCTATCTCATTCCCATTTAACCGGCCTGTTTTGCCTGTGCTAAAGGTAGTTGGATGTTGGAAAATACTGTGGATTATTATAAACTTAATTATGTCAACACAGTCTCTGGCCCCTGATATATCGTGATTTGTCTGGCAAATATTTTTCCCTGTAAATTTGCAAGGACCTCCAAAAGCAGTTTGCTTTCCCCTGATGAAGACGAGAGCACATCCTCACCATTTTACTCTCTGCTGTAATTTATTTTAGACCCATCTTGATCATCTTAACATTATGCTGAATATCACACTGGCCCACTAAATTGATAACATCATATAATATTTTTCTGTTGAGCCAGAACCCCAAAATTACTTTATATCATAGTGAAATACACGTAGGCCAGAGGGTGGGAGACAAAGGCCACATAATCCAAGGGCACCTTCTTAGTAGAGTTTCCAGGGGGACTCCAGTGATGTGCAGTAGGTCAGACTATCTTTCCACAGTGAAAGACAAGTTAAAGCGTCTTACATGTCTGTCATTAAAAACAAAGCATAATGCGTGGTGGGCCTCTTTGGATTTTTTTTTAATTAATTTTTCGTGGAGTCTAGTTGATTTACAATGTTGTGTTAGCTTCAGATGTACAGCAAAGGGAAGCAGTTATACATACATCCCCACTTTTTTTGATTCTCTTCCCATATAGGTCATTACAGAGTACTGAGTAGTTTCCTGTGCTGTACAGTAGGTCCTTATTACTTATCTATTTTATATATAGCTGTGTGTAAGCAACATGTACTATATTGGAATATGATGTTCTGTCCCATGTTATGAGTAATCTGTACAGTTGCCAGTTTTGAGTGGAACCAGGGGGGGAGATAAAGGTTGTACAATACGTCTGGGCTGCAGGGTAAGCTGTCCTTTCTCTTTCGCTCGGGGCCTTATGACCCAGCAGAGCCAATGCTGTTTGGAGAGTCTGGCAGGCCTCAGCAGAAGGATCCCAGTGCATTCCATGGAGGGGGCTATACCCTCCCCTGAATATAACCATTTAACTTTTGAGAAATAACTCCTGACTTGCTACTGAGCCTTGTTAAACACTGAAGGCTGGACAGTGGGACATCAAATGACCGTGTGACCTGAGCCGATCATGATAAACTGGGAATTATTTGACCCACAAAAGCCATAAGTTTGGCATGCATATACATATATGCAATAAGCAATCATCAAGCAAAAACAGCTCTATAAGTAACAAGTCAGTTGCAACAGGGGGTACCCAGAGCTCTTACTGGATCTGACACAGACACATGTCTGCAGATGGTTCTGCATTATATACTAAAACCAACTAGAAGTGGACTAATACAGCATTAAAGCCTCAAAAAAATAGTGTCCTAGAAAAATGGTGGTAAAGGAAAATCCAATCAGTTAGCAGAGCTTGAGTAGTATATTTTGTTTTCACTTTATCTGGACTGAAACATGGCCAAAGGTGTGGCCATACACTGATTTATGGACGGTAGCTCGTGGTTTGCCTGGATAACCTTGGAAGAGTTGGAATAGAATATTGGTAACAAGGTCCAGGGTAAAGATACGTGGATGGATTTCTTAGCATGGGCATGAATTTGAAACTCTTTATATTCCATTTAAAAATCTAACCAAAGGAAGCCTTCAGTAATTCAGTAAATAGGGGGATGGAAGGCTGATTGCACTGGACATTTCTGTTACAGGGCGGAAAATGACTTTTCTTCACTGGAATATACATGAAACTGGAATTTTCTTTCCTTCCTACAATGCTTCTGGCAGCCCCATCATCCTTGTACTTAGAGAATGTCCTAATAATTATCATGGAATTCTGCAAATATTGGAAGAAAATTTTCTTTTATAGCAAAAGGAGTATAGTAATGGTAAGGTGGCCAGCCATCCTGGTTGGTCCCAGACTAAGTGGTTTCTGGTAATGTGAGACTTTTTGTTGTTAAAACCAAGACAACCCTGGGCAAACTGGGATAGTTTGCCATCCTAGATGGGCACATGGCAATGGAATTAACTGGGATGGTTTGTATTCCAAGATCCATAAGGAAGAGAACAATGTCTTATAAAAGACTCAGTTATGGAGCCAGTTGGGTGACAACACCCAGAAGGGTTGCGGTTCTACGTTAGAGGGTACGGTCTATGTAGCAAGTCACCAAAATATATACTGGACACCTCTCACACAGCCAGAATACATGGGTTCTGAAATTCAAGGTGGTTTACTGGGAGGGGCTCCTCTCTTATTACCTGGTTGCCAATTTTTTACTTCTCCAGCCCTACAACTTTGGGCTGGTTCAGTTTGAAGGTCTTGGTTTCCAATGGAGGAATGTATTTACTGGAAGACATGATGATGATTCTATTCAGTAAGAAATTGAGGTTACACTTGGCCACCTTGGTCTTGCCAAAGATCTAGCAGACAAAGCAGGAGGTTATTCTACTGGCTGGAGTGATTACTCCGGATCCCCAGGGAAAATCTTATTGTTGCCACATACTGGGGATCGGGAATACAGGCCATTCTATGTGGTCGTAGTGCTTCATGTTCAATGGTAAAATGTAAGGAGAACCAGAACTACTAAAAAAAAAGATGAGGGGATTTCCCTGGTGGTGCAGTGGTTGAGAGTTCGCCTGCCGATGCAGGGGACGCGGGTTCGTGCCCCGGTCCGGGAAGATCCCACATGCCGCGGAGCGGCTGGGCCCGTGAGCCATGGCCGCTGAGCCTGAGCGTCCAGAGCCTGTGCTCCGCAACGGAAGAGGCCAC
>NW_006785319.1:603835-630078 GCF_000442215.2 Lipotes vexillifer
GGGTTAGGGAGGGTGGGAGGGAGACGCAAGAGGGAGGGGATATGGGGATATATGTATACACATAGCTGATTCACTTTATTATACAGCAGAAACTAACACAACATTGTAAAGCAATTATACTCCAATAATGATGTTAAAAAAAAAAAAAGACGCGGTCCATTCAAGATTCTTATCCTCCAGGAACAGAATTTTGAATCATCCCATTAGCTAAAAAACTAAAAGGACCTTAACCAGTTAAACATGAAGCCAAAGAGAACATGTAATGGGTGGTATAAGAAAGAACTTACATATATCAAAAGCTTTGCGACAGACTAGAGAATTGAGAAATCTATTAGTCAGATTTTCTTCTTTCCTTGTTGTATGTATGTGCGTGTGTGTATAGTTTTATATATCTTAACAGATTTATTTTCTCTTCTTTATTTCCCCATATTGTTTATATAGAATTATTGTTAGTTAAATTTCAATTTACTCTTTAGGTTACAGAAAATTTAGATGAGATTTGTCTGATTTATACAAATAATTATTGTTAGGGCTTCAGTCTCCTCTTACTGGAGAGAGAGTGGGAGTGTTTTCACTTGTTCTTATATATAAGTTCAAATATATGTAGCAGGGTGTTTAGGCCAAAATTATGGAGTAGGGTGGCTAAGCTGTTCTCTCTCAGATCCAAATATATGCTTCTCTGTCGGGCTGGACTGTAACTCTGTAAATTACATCACACGGGTATATTTTTTATCTCCAGCTGGCTTTCAGGAAGGTCTTGTCAATAAAGGATCTGAGAGCAAGGTTGGTACGCAGAGGGGAAGAGGGAATTCTTTCTTCCTCTTTCTTGACAGTTCTGTCAGGATTGCGCAGCACTGACACTTTGACCCAGCAGTGCTTGGTTCCAGTTATACCAGTACCTCCAGAAGCAGGCTCATAATGACCTCAGAGGTACCAGAAGCAGCCAGGAGGCATCTGCTCCCCTGAGGTCTGGGTACAGGCTCCACAGGGCCACCCCTTCAAGCTTCATTTAGGTTCACATAACCTTAAACAAATCTCATTTTTACTCAGCCCAGGGGGGAGGGAAGAAACCAACAGCTTCTTCCAGCCATTATCTAGGTTACTTTGATATTCTTTTTTTGCTTCTTAAGTCCTCCACTCCTTGAGCTAACTAATTTCTTATATGAAATTCCTTCTGCTGAAATATCTAGCGCGGTTTCTGGTTTTCTGACTTGTCCCCGAGCAATATGGCGGTGAACAAATAAAACACATGGGCGAGGAGGGTGTCAGTACAAAAGAACCGTGCAGGTGAATCTGAAGAGGAGAGGACATCTATAAGATGTGGCCAGAAAGTGAATGGGGTCTAGATCAAGTAGGACTTTGAAGGTTCCATAAAGACTTTGGTTTTGGTCATGAGTAAGATGGGGAACCACTGGGCCATTTTATCGTTTGTTTAGCCTCTAAAAATTAAAATGTGTAGTCATCCTTGCAAGGTTTTTAAAAAATTTTATTTTTAATCATTTCTTGAACTGCTCTGTTTTTTTCATAGTCTTTTCCCTCTTATATAACTTTCCCCTCTCTTATCTCCAACCTCTTCCCCATTGAAAGACTTATTATAACAAGTATTGATTGATTGATTGATTGATTGATTGATACAGCTAAAGTCTATAATGTATGGCTGCTTTGTTGTTTCTCAGCAGGACCTAAAGAGACTTCTGAACATATTATAAAACCCTGTGAACTGAAAAATTTTTGTTCTGAAAAGAGCCTTGCTTAGATGGCAGATCTAAAATAAATTGTTCTTGGATTCTGAGTGCTATGAAAGTTTTTGAGATTTGTTGTAGTTAATTTCAAGCTTGGTGTAACTGCACTCATTTTAGAAAATTTACCTAGAATTGTTCTGACTTAGTGATTAGAATAAGTTCTTAACAAATCCTCTAATTTTCCAAGACTTTTCTTTGATGGGCTAAAAAACAAAACAAATCTAACCAACCAAACAAACAGGCAGTGACAATTATTACTCTGTATCGGCTTTGTCCCCTCACTTCCTGTCCTATGATGGGATTTTAATTTTTTTAAATTAAGTTTTATTAGAATATAGTTGCTTTAAACTGTTGTGTTAGTTTCTACTGTACGGCAAAGTGAATCAGCTGTACGTATACATTTATCCCCTCTTTTTTGGATTTCCTTCCCATTTAGGTCACCACAGAGCACTGAGTAGAGTTCTCTGTGCTATACAGTAGGTTCTCATTAGTTATGTATTTCATACATAGAATCAATAGTCTACATATGTCAATCCCAACCTTCCAATTCATCCCACACCACCCTCCCCCCTTGGTATCCATATGTTTGTTCTCTGTGTCTGTGTCTCTATTTCTGCTTTGCAAATAAGATCATACAGATGGCCAACAAACACAGGGAAAGATGCTCAACATCACTAATTATTAGAGAAATGCAAATCAAAAGTACAATGGGGTATCACCTCACACTGGTCAGAATGGCCATCATCAAAAAATCTACAAACAATAAATGCTGGAGAGGGTGTGGAGAAAAGTGAACCCTCCTGCACTGTTGGTGGGAATGTAAATGGATACAGCCACTATGGAGAACAGTATGGAGGTTTCTTGAAAAAGTAAAAATAGGGGCTTCCCTGATGGCACAGTGGTTGAGAATCTGCCTGCTAATGCAGGGGACACGGGTTCGAGCCCTGGTCTGGGAGGATCCCACATGCCATGGAGCACCTGGGCCTGTGAGCCACAACTACTAAGCCTGCGCATCTGGAGCCTGTGCTCCACAACAAGAGAGGCCGCGATAGTGAGAGGCCCGGGCACCGCAATGAAGAGTGGCCCTTGCTTGCCACAACTAGAGAAAGCCCTCACACAGAAATGAAGACCCAACACAGCAAAAATAAATAAATAAATAAATAAACTCCTACCCCCAACATCTTCTTTAAAAAAAAAAAAAAAAAAAAGTAAAAATAGGACTACCACATGACCCAGCAATACCACTCCTGGGCATATACCCAGAGAAAACCATAATCCAAAAAGACACATGCACCCCAGTGTTCATTGCAGCACTATTTACAATAGCCAGGTCATGGAAGCAACCTAAATGCCCATCGACAAACAAATGGATAAAGAATATGTGGTACATATGTACAATGGAATATTACTCAGCCTTAAAAAGGAATGAAATTGGGTCATCTGTAGAGACATGGATGGACCCAGAGACTGTCATACAGAGTAAAGTAAGTCAGAAAGAGAAAAAAATATTGTATATTAACACATATATGTGGAATCTAGAAAAATGCTTATGATGGGATCTTGAAAATGAATGAGTCTGGACTTCCTGTCCTGAAGATGGCATGTAGGTCCTGAGGTTTCACAGTGAGTTCTAATGCTTCCGAGCTCTGTTACGCCTTGCAAATCTGACTGCAGAGTGTACTGTATCAAGTTTAATAATTAATTTTAAAGTAATTTTTATTGGAATTACTTTTGTAAATGCATATTTTCTTTACAAATTTACATAAGAATTTTCCAAAAAAAATGGAAAATAGCAAAGAAAAAGTCATCTACAATCTCACTGATTTATTTAATATTTGCTACATTTCCTTCCAGTACATGTTTAAAAATATGTTTCATATATAATAATGTATTAGGCACTTAAAAAACCATTTAACATCATATCCCTACCACAGGTACTTTTTGGAATGAAGTGTAGTATAAGTGAAGGAGATTATAAAAACTATATTAAAATTTTTTCATGTTTTAGTGGTTGAATAATATGCCATAATTTAATAGCAGTTCTCATTGTTTGACATTTATATCATTTCTAATCTTATTAGTCTGCATAATGGTTTGACTAACATCCTCATGCATATGCTTTTGTTCAAAATTAGGGTAGATTCCAACAAAGTGAGTTAGTGGATCAAAAAGTATGGAAAAGTTAATAGCACGTGATACAATTGTCAGATTTCTACCCTAAAGGCCAATTAACGCTGACATCAGCAAGATGAGATTACCCGTTTAACTGCCTCCTTGATGGTACTGGGAATTATCTTTACAAAAACACGATTTGTTTGTGCTAAATTATTAGGTAAAAATCATGCCTCATGGTTTTAATTTGAATTCATTTGTTTATTAGTGAGGTGGAACATTTTCTATGATTAGTTCCTAGATTTATTCTCTAGTTTGTGAATAATATCCCTTCCTTTAGATTGGGCAGCTCTTGAAAAGATGGGACTAGGATGGTGGACAGTAGCTGCGTGGTTTCAACTGTGGGACTTTTGCAGACAAATTGAGATGGAAGAGATCTGTGGATTAGTACAAGTTGTTGCCTAAAACAGCAGCTTGGCCAGGTTTTTTTTTTTTTTTTTTTTTTTGGCGAAACACATCAAAATGCTGCAGGAAGACTGCGCTTCAAGTGCCAAATGCAATAAAGAAGTCCTAAGCCAGGGTACCCAGCCGCTCCGCGGCACGTGGGATCCTCCCGGACCGGGTCACGAACCCACCCACGTCTCCCGCAACGGCAGGCAGACCCTCAACCACTGCGCCACCAGGGAAGCCCTGGCCAGGTTTTACTATGGAACAGGGGGAGTTTGGGTCAAAAGTCATAAGTTGCAGTGACAGAGAATGGTGCCCAAGAGATAAAAAAAAAAAAACAAAGAAAAACTTTACTATTAGGAAACTTACATATTCTTTGATTGACTTACTTTTAACCTCATTTTTTTGTTTTGTAATTTTCCAGGGGGTATCAGGTTTTTAATCTTTGTGTCAATTCTTTCTCCTTGGACAAAATAACTAATCCTTGTTTACCAAAAGTTTCTCTCTCTGAGACAATGATTACACCAAATGGGTGTTCACAGAGATCCTAAAAAGTTATCTTTGATGAAGATGATGGCCATTTGATCTTTGCTTGACATGTCAATTAAGCTCACAGAAGCAGGGGCTATTACAGATAGAATAGGGACTTTCTACACCAGATAACCAACATTTTACGTTACCTTTACATTTCTTCTTTCTTGATCACCTCTGTAAACTCAAGCTCCTAGAATGTACTTGGCATATAATAGGCTTTCAATAAATATGTATTAAATTAGATGAATCAAGATAAGCTTCCATTATTTTTATCCCTGGGTGTCAAGAACTTTCCTATTCACTTCATTACCCTACTTTCATCATGTGATCATGTGCTTTTATCAGGATATAATATTCTGATATAATCATCATCATCATAATAATAATAATTGAAGTTCTACCTGTGCCAGGTCGTCTTCTAGGGATATTTCATGAATTTTGTCATTTAATCCTCACAATACTCCTATGATGTGGGTACGATTATTATCCCTACACATGTATAAGCTCTGTTAGAGCAAGCTTTTGATCTCTCTTGTTCATTGCTGTATGTGCGTGCTTAGCATATTGTGTGGCACATAGTAGAAACACAATAAGTATTAGTAGGATGAATGAATAAATCTTTTTTTCGCTTATGAGGAAACTGATGCTTCTTATTCATCAATGAAAGTGATTTGATGTTTGCATATGTTATGAAATGATCACCACCATAGGTCTAGCAACCAGCTGTCCCCATACAAAGTTACTACATTACTGACCATATTACTTATGCTGTATATTACATCCCCGTGCTTATTTATTATATAACTGGAGGTTGGACCTCAGTCCTCTTCACCATTTTGCTCACCTCCCCATTCCTTCCCTTCTGGCAACCACCTGTTTGTTCCCTGTACCTATGGGTCTGTTTCCATTTTTTTTTAAATTGACGTATAGTTGGTTTATGTTGTGTTAATTTCTGCTGTACAGCAAAGTGATTCAGTTATACACATATATACATTCTGTTTTATATTCTTTTCCATTATGTTTTTTTAAAAATTTATTTTTGGCTGCATTGGGTCTTCGTTGCTGCGTGCGGGCTTTCTCTGGTTGCGGTGAGCAGGGGCTACTCTTCGTTGCGGTGCACGGGCTTCTCATGCGGTGGCTTCTCTTGTTGCGGAGCACGGGCTCTAGGCACGCGGGCTTCAGTAGTTGTGGCACACGGGCTTCAGTAGTTGTGGCTCGCGGGCTCTAGAGTGCAGGCTCAGTAGTTGTGGCGCACGAGCTTAACTGCTCCGCGGCATGTGGGATCTTCCCGGACCAGGGCTCGAACCCGTGTCCCCTGCATTGGCAGGTGGGTTCTTAACCCCTGCGTCACCAGGGAAGCCCTGGCTTTGTTTTTTAGGGAGATCAATCTGATGGCAGTGGAAAGGGTTAAACAGACAGCACAGATCACTGGTGTCAGGTTGGAGAATTCGAAATTTACAGTACAGCAGTAGACCAGGTACGGCAGGCACTCCTAGCTTCTAACAACAGAATCCTAATTTTCCAGAGCAGCAATGTTCCCTGATATTCATACCCCACTTCCCAGACTGCCACGGACACTGCTTGACCACTGATGTATGTGCAAAAATCACTAGATCAGGATCCTGGGAACATTGCTTGAAAGGTACCCTGATGACTAGCATGTGTCTTCAGCATCTTTCCCCTGACCTTTTACCATTACCTTTCTTCCTGCCTGAAATATGATTGGAATGCCTATAGGTGTCACTATCATCTTGTGATAAGAAGAGAAAAGCCATCCAATAAGGATAGGGGAGAGGAAATTCAGTGACTTGGTGGGGGAAGGGTCTCTGATAATCCCTGACTGCTCACTAGTCCTGAACTTTCTCACCTCCAGATTTTATGTTACATGAGGAAAATAAGCTGTATTTAGTTCAAACCACTATTGGTTTGATTTTCTATTGCTTAGGTTCAAATAGATTCCAAATGATACCTTGCGTAATACAGAATAGTGGCTTGAAATAAAGGAGTGATAACATAGGTGGGAGACATTTAGAGAAAGAAGACTGTCAAGTTGAGAGTCATGTCTAACTAGCATTGAAAGTGATTGATTTAGTGGGGAGAAGTGGATTTGACCAATAGCGTGCCGGATAGGGAGATTAGGAGGGCACCATCTGTCCTAGAGAGCTTCCATGGGGTGAGATACGTGGGACCTTAACCGTCCAATCTACCCCTTCAGTGTTTCAGATGCTTGCTTGTTCTCGCATTTGGCCAGACCTAGAGCTCTATTGAGAAAGTGCCAGACCCTGTTCACAGGTCGCTTTGTGGTTCAAGAAATATGCTGCTTTCTCTGGAAGAAAATTTGTGTCAGGCTGCTGATTTTTCACAAAAAGAATATTAAACCTGCCACTTCACTCTTTGATAGCTGAAGCAAATGGACTTTTATATTATAAATAGAACATAATACCTACACATTGGACATGTACCAGGGAGCTGAAACTTAATTGATTGCTATTCAGCGTCTGCCAAAATTGTGGTTGACGCAATGGGTGTTTTTAAGAGAAGGTGTCTATGCAAAACATTAGCCATCCGTTCTTCAAGGCACTCTAAAAGTTCTCCTTTGATGTCAAGTTAAATAACCAGCAACAAGTGTGTTAAGATGACCTAAGCTTAGGTCCTAGAATGAAACTCAGTTTTATCCTGTTAGCTTTTATCAAGAACTGATAAGAGTCAACAAAAACTGTAATACCCATGATGTAGATTTATTGAGCTCTGTGCTAAATATTTGATGTGACCATTTCACACAACAACATCTTAGGTTCAATATTACA
Source organism: Lipotes vexillifer (assembly GCF_000442215.2). Classification (NCBI taxonomy): domain Eukaryota; kingdom Metazoa; phylum Chordata; class Mammalia; order Artiodactyla; family Lipotidae; genus Lipotes; species Lipotes vexillifer. The sequence goes on from NW_006785319.1 coordinate 611,478, forward strand.
CTTTCCTCAGATGAGGAAACTGAGTCTCATGAGGTTAAATAATTTCCTCAAGGCCACATTGCTAGTAATTGTTGGAGGGCAGTGTTCTCACCTGGGTCTGGGATTTGAGGTCCTGTGTTTTTTAAAGTTATGTCATACTATAGTTGACAGACTACTGTCCACATGCTCATTCCAGCAACTGTGAACATGTGAGGTAACATGATTAAATTAAGGACATTGAGAAGGGGAATTTATGCTGGATTATCTGGTGGGCCTGATCCAATCACATGGATCTTTAAGAGAGGATAAATCCTTCCTGGCTGTGGAGAGCGGGCCATGTGACTACAGAAGGATGGCCAGAGAGATATAACTCCCTTGGCTCTGAAGACGGGGGACGAGGTAGGACTCTAGCAGCCCCTAGAAGTTGTAAAGGCAAGAAAGGGACTCCTCTGGAGTCTCTGAAAGGCACAGATCCCTGACAACACCTTGATTTTAGCCCCGTGAGACCCATGTCAGACTTCTAACCTATGGAGCTGCAAGATCATAAATTTGTGCTGTTTTTTTTTTTTTTTCTTTTTGGTACGCGGGCCTCTCACTGTTGTGGCCTCTACCGTTGTGGAGCACAGGTTCCGGATGCACAGGCTCAGCGGCCATGGCTCACGGGCCCAGCTGCTCCGCAGCATGTGGGATCTTCCAAGACCGGGGCACGAACCCACATCCCCTGCATCGGCAGGCGGACTCTCAACCGCTGCGCCACCAGGGAAGCCCAGTTTGTGCTGTTTTAAGCCACTGAGTTTATGGTAATTTTCTATGGCAGCAATAGGAAATTAATGCACATGTTGACGTCCCAACATATTTGCTAAATTTCTCCTTACTTTTAGTTCTGTATTCACTGAAATTGGCATGAAATTTATTCAGAGCACAATGATGTTTTATTTTTGCCTTGGATGACTAGAAGGCCAGGGCCAATTTTAGAGTTCAACTGTAGTTATGGTAAAAATATATATATTTTAATCACCTCACACCAGTCAGAATGGCTGTCAAAAAGTCTACAAATCATAAATGCTGGAGAGGGTGTTGAGAAAAGGGAACCCTCCTACACTGTTGGTAGGAATGTAAATTGATACAACCACTATGGAGAACAGTATGGAGGTTCCTTAAAAAACTAAAAATAGAGCTACCATTTGATTCACCAATCTCACTCCTGGGCATATATCTGGAAAAGATGAAAACTGTAATTTGAAAAGATATATGCACCCCAACGTTCATAGCAGCACTGTTTACAGTAGCCAAGACATTGAAACAAGCCAAGTGTCCATCAGTAGAAGGACGATTGGCTTAAGAGAATAACATAGTAAAGTAAGTCAGGCAGAGAAAGACAACTATTATAGGATCTCACTTATACAGAGAATCTAAAAAATAATACAAATGAATCTATGCACAAAACAGAAACAGACTCACAGACATAGGAAACAAATTTATGGTTAACAAATGGGAGGCAGGGGAGGGACAAATTAGGAGTTTGGGTTTAACAGATACACACTACACAGAGTAGATAAGGAACAAGGATTTACTGTATAGCACAGGAAACTATATTCAATATTTTGAAATAACATAATGAAAATAACCTGAAAAAATATATAACAATCATTTTGCTGCATACCAGTATTGTAAATCAACTATACATCAATAAAAAGAATTTTTGTTTTCTGATCTTATATCTTTTTTTTTTTTTTTGCATTTTCCTTTGTATATTCACACATGTATTTTTATATCAAGATGTTGCTAAGAGAGAGAGAGACTGAGACAGAGACAGAGAGAATGAGACAGGGGTGGAGTGGAGGTGGGGGAGAGAGAGAAAATGGAGACCCACTCAAGTTTTTTTATGAAGGTGGAGTGATAACTTTTATAATGAGGTGTCTCAGTGGTATCAAGAGATGTATTTGAGGGACTGCTTTTAAAATTTAAAAAAATTATTCTAAAGTTTTTTCCAACTTTATAAATGTTTTGTAAATACTTATGTGAGAAGAGGTATTGTAGTTGGGAAGAACAAATCTGACTCCATATTGGATCTGTTTCTTTTACTTTAACCTTTGTGTTCTATTGCTTTTGCTGCTACAAGTTAATCACTAAAGGGATGCTGCCTCTAGCTTAAATTATACATAATGGCCCATCTCCGGGAACTCTGTCTCCCCGGCCCTGAATATTAAGCTGAAATACTTTGTTTAGCTCCAGGAAACATCCTGACCAGCCTGCAGGAAAGAAGAAGGGAACACATCCCCTCTGGAGTCTGACTGGAACCAGCAGAGATTTGCAACAACTTACCACCTTTTTAAACTTTACCTCCTTACCCTTCCCCACTTTGTTCTATAAAATAAACTAGCTTCCAAACCCAGGCAAGATGGTTCTTTGGGACACTAGTCCACCATCTTCTTGGTCTGCTGGCTTTCCTAATAAAGTCACTATTTCTTGCCCCGACACCTCATCTCTTGATGGATTGGCCACTCGTGTAGCGCGCAGTACGGGCTCGAGTATCAATACTACCTTGCCTTTGCTATTTGTTGCTCATATGTACCTATCAGGCCTATTTATTTCTGGTCATATTCAAGTTTCATTTCAGAAATGCATTTCCTCTTTTAAGGGGATTTCTATACAATTAAACCTGGACTGTGGGGTTGTGATGATGCTGCTTTCAACTTTGGTGGGGAAGCTGATGAAAACGTAAGAAAGTTGAATCCATTTAAGACCAAGGTTTCACACACAAATGAGATTTGGCTTGCACCTTGCTGGGTGTACAAAAGATAGGCTGATGGCACTGTCAGAAGGGAGCCACCTCATTAATCACAACTCTCATGGATGCAGGACTGAAGAGGAACTAGAGAGTCAGGATTTCAGAGAAAGAAAAATAGCCCTCTGCCACCGCCATTGCAATATTTGTGTTACTAAGCAACACAGATATTTGCTTAGTGACACAAATATTGATCCTATTTAGCAAAGCCCTAATGTTGCTGGCAGTACAGTCTCGGAGTAAGGTTTAATACGACTTCATTATCCCACCTCTGGAGCAGCAGTGCATATGCAGTGCCCGATTAGGGGTAACAGGAAGCAGAGTGAGTGCTGTTTGGTGCACCTCCATCTACAAGACCAAATAAAGTATTGATTTGGATGAATCTAATGACGGTCATTTAGTGTGTTTATCTACTCACAGCATTCATTTGGGCTGACAAAGAATGCAGGACAACCCATTGTTAAATGTGTCCCAGAATTGTCAAGCCTTAATGATTCTGTCCTGCCAGGTCACATACACACACAAATTGTGACATTGGCTGTTACCAACTCCGTGGACACCTGATTATGGTCTTTCTCTAAGATTCTGAGGAAAATTGAGGATTGAAATCACCTGACGGTTTCCATATGTCTTTTGAAACTTGACAAACTTGTTTTCTATATCGAAGTTTCTGTTATTTCTGCAGAAAGTGTAATTTTAATACTTGAGAGAGTTTGTTTCTTCCTTCTTGGTTTTCATGCTGAGAAGCTGCTTCAGAGGCTACTAATACCTTTGTATTAGTCTTTTATTATTATTATTATTATTACTATTATAATATAATAGTAATATAATAGTATATAATAGTAATTATTATTACTATTATTATTATTTATTATTAGTAGTCTTGTATTAGTCTTTTATTAGTCTTATTATTAGCCTTTCATTTTCTCCCCGCTTCTCTCTACTCTTACCCCATCTTCCAAGTACGTGGTTTCCTAGGGTTATCATTGTGGAGCACATGCTAAAGAAAGATATGGTGAAAAAAAAATCCATGACTCTCTGGGCTTAGGGTCTTTTCAGATGTGATTTAGAGTCTTTTCAGATGTGATTATGGACTAGTATAAGTGACATTGATGCCATAGCATTTTAAATTCACAAAGCAATTTAGAAATGTCCTTCCAGGGACTTCCCTGGTGGCGCAGTGGTTAAGAATCCGCCTGCCAATGCAGGGACACGGGTTCGAGCCCTGGTCTGGGAAGATCCCACATGCCTCAGAGCTAGGCCTGTATGACCCAACTACTGAGCCTGTGCTCTAGAGCCCACGAGCCACAACTACTGAGCCCGTGTGCCACAACTACTGAAGCCCACACACCTAGAGCCCGTGCTTCACAACAAGAGAAGACACCGCAATGAGAAGGCTGCACAGCGCAATGAAGAGCAGCCCCCACTTGCTGCAACTAGAGAAGGCCCGCGCACAGCAATGAAGACCCAACACAGCCAAAAATAAATAAATAAATAAAAATTAAAACATAATAAAAACAGTAAATTGGTTTTTAAAAACAAGATTGATGAGGGAAGGCAGGGCGTTAAAAAAAAAATTGTGCTTCCATTTGTCAAACTATCGCACCATCCTTTCCACTCACATCTTTATCCCTGGATGCATTTTCATAATGCCTGAACGTGGGGACACAAAGAAGGAGAAATATTTATTTGCTTCTGCCATTTCTATGGTGACAGGCAATGTGTAGCGCATATGGCGCTTGACAATTCTAATGTTATTCGAATTAAAAGTGAAAAAGCATAAAAATAAGCAAAACACATAAGTTCTTTAGAGATGAGAGGTAGAACGAGTGGAGGTATTATTCTAGATGAGATTTGGCTACAGCGGTGAGACGTGAAATCCTCTTTTGGTTCTTTACCTGAAAGGAAGGACACACTGAGTCAGGCTGTTCAGATCCTATAGGACTGTCTACAACCCCAATCAGTTTTATAAAAAAAAGTAAAATGGTCAGCAATTTTTATTTATATTGATTTGACAGAACTTTTCACTTCTGGTGTTCCAGAGGAAAAAACCTTTTGACAAATTCTGTTTATTTATAATAATTGCAAACGACATCAAATATATCTTGAATCTATGGATTTGGCAAACTGCTCCCATCCCCTTCCTGAGTCAGGTATGCTATTCCCATTGTCTACTTAGAAGTTGTGAAATCCTCATAGCAAATTGTTCTGGTAGCTATACAGACAGAGGAAAGAAGACAGATTAAAAAAAAAAAAATGTGTCTGATACCAGGCTAGGTGCATTATGTACATTGTTTCAGCTACCTTCTTCTGAAAGTGTCATTTTCTCCATCTTACAAATGAGAACATTGTATTCAGTATTCAAAGGAATATTGTAATTGGTTCTAGGTCACCTAACTAGATAAAGAGCAAGGCATAGATTGAAACGTGGACTTTTCTGACTTAAAATATTTTTCTACTGTGCCTGCATTTTGAAAATTCATGCTTAGGTCTGAGTTTCAGGCATGCAGACAGACCTGATTCATTTTGAATATGTCTCCTTTTTATGAAAGCAGAGGGGGCTAATTTGAGTGGTAGTCTCTTTTCTAAACTGGGCTCAACCATAGTTTCAATGTATATGTTATTAAGCAATGACGCAAAAATTAGCCCAGAAGCGTAACTCCTTTTGATGCCTTTCAAAGGACAAAATTCTGGCTATTTGTTTATGATGATGTTACAATTTCAACTTAAGACAAATTGGAGGGTGTTTTCACTGAGCTGCTAATTTTGAAACACGTTGCATATGCGATTGCCTTCACTGTGTAGAAATTCATCTTTTAAAGGAGAGTCTCTTATTTCTAAAACTTAGAATCTGCAGCATCAGTAAAGAATGATGTTCCTCAGAACGATCATCTGATTCCTAAGCCCTGATGATTCCGATGCATCACTAAGTATCTCTTGGTATACCTGACATGTCGACTGCAGAAACACATATGGGAGTCCTTTGATAAGTGACTGTTTTTCCGTGCTTACAGATGAGTGTTTTAAAATTTAAGGATTGTCTTTTGTATGTTTTTTTTCATTTTTGCAATTATGGTATAACGATATATAAACTAGTAAATGTTGATTTAGCAAAAATAAAATAACCACTTTTCTTTAAGTCGTGAAGCATCACGATGGAAAAGTAGATTTTCTTTAAGTGTCTGCAAAATAGAACTGCAGTTACTCAGTTGCTAATAGGCTATATAATCTTTCCTTCCAACTAACATTTGAATAGATGCATATAAAACATTAGCTTTTTGTAGATATAAACATTCTTACTATAACACTCCAGCCATGTTGCTTACATTTGTAATCTTGAAACTATGGTTGTATAAATTTAAAGGCTGTCACAGCTGAGCAACTGATGACATTCACTTCTTGTTATGAATTGGTAAATCAATCTTTGGAACAAAAAGTCAAGTAACATGTTCTCACACACACACACACACACACACACACACACACACACAGAGAGAGAGAGAGAGAGAGAGAGAGAGAGAGAGAGAGAGAGAGACAGATGCACTGAACCTCTAGAGGAAATTTTACTGTGATTTATTTGTCCTTTAGCATCTCCAAGGGCTTTTCTGGTTTTAGGTATATTCTTGGGAATCTTTTAAGATTTTTTGGAAAATGTATTAATTTTCCAAGTCAGCAGGATATCATTTAGTAAATAAATAGCTTTATGGCGTTAGGGTTTGGAAACCTTTTACTGTCCAAGGCTTCATATATTCTGTGCATTGTTCCATGTATGCTATGCAGGGGTCCTGGTAATTATTGCAGGAGCAGTCTGGTATGTTGTCTTTCATTCAATAGAGGCTTTCAAATTGTATAAACTCTACAATAAGAATTCCTTTTTTTCTTTTAAATCCTAACAACCCATCAGTTGGTGCTCATCTGGCATTTTTATTGATTCTCTACAACTTTCTGGTGTTCATTTTGACCAATATATCCTGTAGCTCATATGGATTGTCTTTGCACATTGAACACGTGATGTTCATTCTCTAGGAAATAGCCTTTGATCCAATTTAAGGAGGATCAAATTTGAGTCAGGTGTAGTAAGTAGAGATTTCCTCACAGTGCCATGAATATTTAACTGGCAAGGTCTTTCTCGCATGGTGCCTTTTATTGGTATAAATCTGATGTTAGTGTTATTGGACTATTTCAGATGATGGTTTGAAATTACAAAGTGTTTTGGATAAGGTTTATTTTGGCTACTGAAAATTAAATAGCATTGAATTTCTTGTAGCTTAGTGATATATTTTCACATAATGGGTCATTAATGTTTAATGCTGGTAGGATATCATTTGTGCTAAGACTAAGGGATTTAATTATTAAAAAAATTAATATATGGAGGCATCCATAAAATTTTGCATTCGGGATCTACTTAAAACCATGATTTTTTTAATCACTTGTATCAGCAGATATTTATCAGATGCCTTTTAATATATAAAAGTACCTAGTGTATGAAAAATTTGTTGAACACAAAGCATTCTGTTCAGGAAATTTATGAAATAATCATGAAAGACTTAAAAGACAGTAAACTTAATTTTCTTAAATTGCCTTTTCTATATTGAAACTGATTAAAAAAATATATATTTATACACTTGCCAAATGCAGAAACCATAGCAAACATGTAAAAGGCCGTACAAATAAAAACTTATTTGAAAGAGAAGTATCCATGGAAAAATGTAAGCTCTGGTTTGGTAAGTCTAAGTCTCTCTGAGATCTTTGTTCTCTACTAGATGTGGTACAGAAAAGAAAGTTCAGCGTGAAGCCTTCTCTGGGGCCTACCCATGGGTCCAGGAAACTATTTATCCCTGAAAAATCTTGGGCCAGCTTATGGGAATGAACAAAGATGACCAGGAGGGGTCATTGGGAACGTGTGGCCAGAAGCAACACTACTCAGAGTGCCAGTCATCCAGGAGATAAGGAGCTTAAGTCAGAAAGTAAATCAATGTATTGTTTCCTTCATTGAGAAAGTCTTAGTGTGAACAATGTCAGCTGGACTGCTCTGTGACATCATTGGTTTACATTCTGGTGCAAGCTGCTTATCTTGTCATGCACCTGGTTTGGAAGGATGGGCCGTTGATCCATGAACCAGACTTTGAATGGCATTGGAGGCATTACTGACATCTTGGACCAGCTACTCCAAACTGCTCTGTGCTGTGGACTGCCCTGCGTGTAGTGTGTATAGGGGTGGTTGCTAGCATTCTTTGGTCTCACTCACAGCCACTGGCACCTCCCCCAGTAGCTGTGACAATCAAAGATGTCTCCAAAGATGGCCAGTGTCCCATAAGCTGGGGTGGGAGTGGAGGGGGGTGGTCCCAGTTGTAAACAACTGTCCTGGAGTAGTTGTTAATGTCCATGTGATCTCTTTGTACGTACCAGTCGCAGCACCTGAATGCTAATCTGTGGATAAAGTACAAAGTACCGGGAATTTGGGGAGACTTATTACCTCAGTTTGTCATTAAGTGATTAGTTTATGGAGTAACATAGTATACTGAGTTCGTTTACAGGAAGTCACAAAGTCATGTGTGATCATCGTATGTTTTCTACAGAGGTGTTCAAGCCCCAACACCAGGAGCAGGGCCTGATCTGTCCGTGAAAATGGCTCTCATAGCCACAAACAGGACTATTTAGTTATCTTTGTTATTAGAAAAGTAACAAATGAGTCAAGCCCTGTATTTAAACAGAACTGTTCATTAAAAATGCCTTTCTATAACGAAATTAACCGTGTACTGAAATGTTGGAAAAATATGGGCCTGACCAACTGTTCTCTGAATAGAAAAGACATATGTTTGCTTTCTTCTGGTTACTTACAAATAATGGCAGTAATAACAATAACCACACAATAGTACTGCTTGCTTACATTTGGAGAGTACCGTGGTACTCCTCAAAACGCTCTCACAGACTTTCTTTCCTTTCACCCTTAGTTTAGTATCTCTGTCTGCTGTTTGCAGAACCTGTACACTGGCCTTTCTCATTCTAAGAGAAACAAAGAGATAGAGATCACAGAAACATAATAACACTGGTTCTCCTATACAAACACATACACACACCCCACTGATGGTGCTTCCTCTCTACCTTTGTAAACAACAATGCACATGTGAGTTTTTCTGAATTCTGTGTGACAGAGGAGCCAGTCTGAATCACAGTAGAGCCTAAAAACTAAAATAAAAGAAAATAAATAGTCTGGCTTCAAATAGTAGATCCACAAATGCTTTTTTTTTTTTGCTTGAAATCATTAGATATTTTCTATAAGTCTGCAACCAGAAGGCTTTAATGGATCTTACTGACCTGTTATACAGGATTTGGTGAATGTCCCCCCTTTCTTGGGACAAATGTCAGACTTGGTGTTGTCACTTGGTGTTGTAGTGGTGAAAAAAGTGATAGTATGGAGAATCAGAAATATCAATAGCATACTTAAGTGTTCTGGTCCTTTTAAAATATATTTTATATTTGACTCCGATTTTTATCATGTTAAGATGCAGATGTGGAAACCCTTTATTGTGATGGCCCGTATATTCGCTCAATGCTGTCAGTAGGCCTTTCCGCTCTTCTTTCCCGCCACCAATTTTGCTTCTTTCCTGATACTGAGTTTCTAACCAGTAACTTTAAAAGGCCTACGTATTGATTTTGCAGGGTTCTGTCCATAAACCCCTGAACTATAACCAAATTAAGTAAATCTGCATGGGTCCACTGGCTGAGCGGTTTGCAGAAAAAGTTGATTCTGTCCTACCTGTTTCCCACTTCTGTATCCTTTACTTCACTTTGCTCATCCTATTTTCCATTTGAACACCTTTTCTTAATTCTTTCTTTGGTTAAGTTAAGACTGTGATTACATTAGAAACAATGGTTGAAAAGGAATTCAGAATACAGCAGTTCAAAAGACCAGCATAAAATGATGATTGATCCCCGAGCAGCAAAGTCTTGCAGGCATTTTATACTTTATAAAGCTGCATACTGCTTGACATTCATTGGGTCATCTTCTCTAATATAGCAGAGTCTGATTTTGTGCAGAAGCCGTGTGTTGTAAGATGTATCAGGCATCGTATCAGTGACGTCCCACCCTTGATGGGGTCTCCTCACGGCTGCCTGTGCTACTCCTCTGAGACGCAGAAAGGGTCCAGCTCCCTGCATGAGCTCTGGAGGGGTTGCAGACTCAGAAAACAGATGCAGCTAATGCAGTGTGGGCCCACACACAATGGAACTCTCCTCATTTCTAGCCTTTCTCTCTTTTACGTCTATTTGAAAACAAATGTCAGCGCAGTGGAGTGAAACGTGACACAGAACAGAGATGGGTTTCAACAGGCTGGTGCTCAGCAGCTTGTGGAATTATCTTCCTTTTCTTTAACGAGTACCTTTTCACAGTCAACATGAAAAAATCCAGGCCTTTTTGGAAAGATTCATACAAAATATATTTTATCTGTTTTTCAGAGGCATGTTTGGATTTCCGAGATCACATGTTTTGCATGTTGACTGAAACCTTACATATTACCCTAAATTATCATTTACAACCAACTGACACTGTCAGGAGGGAGGAAAGGAGCTAACATCTACTCAGAGACTGGTGTGAACAGGGTACGGCCCAAATGCATTATATGGATGATTTTGTTCAAATAGGGGTGTCGGATTACAGTGGCAGGCAGAGTTCCCACCATCAACCACCCGTGTGAATGGCTCCCTCTGAAGTTATCTGGTGCCCAGCCCGCACGGCCAGATGTGACTGCCTGTACTCAGTCCTTCCCTACCCTGCCAGGTAGGTGTCAGGATCCTTGTTCTGATTTTGTAGATGAGGCTGAGATCAATGAAGTTGCTTGCCCAAGAGCCAGTAGTTAAGAAATAGAACCCGAATTAGCAAGCAGGTGTGTGTGTGTGTGTGTGTGTGTGTATCTGGCATCACAGTCTGTGGTCTGTGTCCTACCATTCTGTCTCCCTTTATTCCTTTAATTAGAAAAAGGTTACTGGCAACTCATCAATGCCTGACCCCAAGCTGAGCATGGTGGGGAATACATGGTAGCCTTTGACCTATGGGCACTTGAAATCTTAGTAAAGAGATGACATTTACAAAGCAGCTAGTTACGTGACAAAAGACAGCTTTTATTTTTAACCTGTTGGTCTCACGTGTGGCCCTAAGGGATAACATTATTCATTATCACTTAGAAATACTGTTATCATGCATGTAGGGCTGGAAGAGGAAGCCAAGTAGGGCGTTTTCCTCTGGGGGGCTTAGTGAAGAGATAGTCGGAACTTGCAAGCTTGATCTAAATGAGGGAGCTGAGACAGAGAAGGGAAGGTGGCAGGAAGAAGATAAAAAGAGATGGAAAGAGGGAAGGGTGACTTTAACAAAACATGATCTCTGTCCCTCAGTTGTCTCCTGGAACAGCTCTCTCTACTCGGATGTGAGTCTCGCTGGGAAGAGATCCGCAGTTTAAAAAGTCAACACTATTGCATTTATACATGTAAGAGGGCTTCCCTGGTGGCGCAGTGGTTGGGAGTCCTCCTGCCAATGCAGCAGACACGGGTTCGTGCCCCGGTCCGGGAGGATCCCACGTGCTGTGGAGCAGCTGGGCCCGTGAGCCATGGCCACTGAGCCTGTGCGTCCGGAGCCTGTGCTCCACAACGGGAGAGGCTGCAACAGTGAGAGGCCCGCATACCGCAAAAAAAAAAAAAATACATGTAAGAGGTGATGACAGGTGTAACTAAGACATCGTCAATGATGAGGGCTGGATCTGAGATCCATTTAAGAGGACCATGAACAGGCTCCAGTGGCTGATGAGAAAGAATGGGTCTAGAATCCCTGGTTTCTGGCTTGAGGCAACTTTATGATTTGGTGAGCATATTTCCATATTACTTTCTTATAAGAAGGAGATGTGATGGTTAATTTTATATGTCAGCTTGGCTTGGTCACAGAACGCAGATATGCAGTTAAGCATTATTCTGTATTTTTCTGTAAGGGTGTCATTTGGATGAGGTTAACATTTAAATTGGTGAACTTTGAGTAAAGCAGATTGCCCTCCATCATGTAGGTGGGCCTCTTCCAATCAGTTGAAGGCCTGAATAGAATGAAACAATGATCTCCCCCAGCAAGAGGGAATTCTGCTGGCAGAGAGCCTTCAGACTCGAACTGCAGCATCAGCTCTTCCCTGGGCTTCCAGCCTGCCAACTTTTCCTACAGCCTTTGGACTTGCCAGCCTCCATAATTGTGTGAGTCAGTCCCTCCCTCCCTCCCTCCCTCTCTCTCTCTCTTTCTCTCTCTCTCTCTCTCTCTCTCTCTCTCTCTCTCTCTCTCTCTCTATATATGTATACACACACACACCCTGTTAGTTCTGTTTTCTTGGAGAACCCTGGCTAATGCAGGAGATAACAATATTAAATTTCTTAGACAGTTATCTAAGGGGAAACAGCTGTAACTGAAATGCACATGTATCGTAAGAGTTAAGAAGTTTTCAAACATACATCCTCGTAAATAAAGACGGGGAACATTTTAAATCTCCCCAAGACACGGGTGTACTGCACACTCTAAAGATCCCAACATTCTAGTCAAACAGTATTTTATGGTCATTACTGATAGAGAAATGATCAAGCCAGAGCTTGCTGGACACATTCCAGCAAGTCTTGGTGCCAGCAAGTGGCAGAACCAAGATTCACACTCAGGTATGTTCACCTTTAAAATCTATGCTCTTAACATCTTACCTCAGTAACTTCTCTTGCAAAGTTTTGCTGTTTATAACCTTTTAACTGGCTAAAGGCACTGTGTCCTGTGATTTCTGTTTGACTCACTTCCCTTGCTCTCTGCCACCTCTCCCTTTTCAGGGAGTGTCACCAAGGACTGTGCCCACTCCTGCTGAGTCCCATCAGGTCTCAGGCTCTGCAGTGTGAGCATGAGATGCTCCATCTCACAGGTGGGAAGGAGAGGGGCTGCAGGGCCTCTGATGAGGACAGAAGACCATGTAAGTGGACATGAAAACACTTGCATAAAATGAAGGATTAATGGACATACATAGTAGAAGCTAATAGAAGATAGGACACATTGTATTCAGAAGAATGTCTGCTTTTGAAGAGCTCTGCATTTCTTTCCCCAGAAGAAATGCCTTAAAACCCCACTTGGGGTGGAAGACGAGATCCCTAAGGCATACTCAGTTATGAAAGCTGGTCCCTAAATGTCTCTGGTAAAGAGAATAAGAGGTAACGAGTTTGAAACTGTATTGGTTTTGAAGAAAGAAAAGTCAGATGAAGATTTTACAGAAGCATGTTGCCTGCTTTGTGACATTCAGCAGAAGCTATAAAATTAAGATATGATCAGACTTAGATGTTTTCACTGAAACCGGTGAAGGAATTTAGACCAAAAGCTTGAAGGAAGCTTAAAGGTTGATAAATGAAGTCAACCAAAAGCTTAAAAAGCTAAACTTGTCTAAAATCACGTAGGGTCTACTATGCAGCAGGCATTGCTCCAGGCCCTTGACATACATTAAATTGTTTACTCTCAAAATCCCCCTGCGAGTGGGTGTTACTACTCGTCCCATTTTGCAGATGAGGAACTTGAAGCAGAATCAGGTTAAGTCATTTTCCAAGGTCATTCAGCTGTTAAATGGCAGAATCAGAATTGGAACCCAGGCCATTGGGTGTCAGAGCTACCATCCTTAACCACCAACTAGAGAATCTTTCTTGTACCCTGGTAGGGAAATGCCCAGCCATCACCTAGACTACAACCATTATAAACACTTCTATTGGAAGCTACCTTTTTAGGGTGGGAAGAATTATATTTCTCAAATGCAAGCCCAGTGACAAAGATTCTTTGCTTGACCAAATTTCAGCCAAGCTCCTCTGGTTCCTCTTCATGACCAGGTCTTAACCTTAGCTCTGATCTTGCTGGGCCTGCAGAGCCAAGTTGTAGCAAAAATTCTGCTAAGTCAGTTCATTGAGAATCTCCCCACCCTCGAGTAAGAAGGTTTGGCAAGAATTCCCCCACCCTTGATGTCTCCTGTTAGTGATTTTCCACCCACTAACCCCTTCCCTCTGCTCAATGGCTGTAGATCACCAGCTGTCTTTGCTGTATTTGAAACTGAACCCAATATTTCTCCCTATTGCAACAGTCTTGGCCCCCAACACAACAGTCCTGGATAAAGTCTTCCTTACTGTTTTCACAGGTGCCAGAGTAATTTTGTCTTTAACAACAGTTAACTAAAATGTTTTGTGAATGGCCATTACGATTGGTTAACTGAGAATAGATTTCTTAAGCAACTCTTCCCTCCTCTTTTTAACCCATGTGTGTTATATCAGCTATGCCTTGATGGGTGCAGTGTATGTGACTTAATCTTCTGTCTTTCCTAGGTACTGAGGACAGGCAACCCATCAGCAATAGGGCTACCCAAGTGATTTCAAGAGGCGTGTGGGTACTGAATTGCCCTGGTATACTCTTGGTGTCATAAATACTCCACACCTACTTGGTGGAATCTTCTGAGTAAGTTTTTAAAGTTGAGGAGTTTTTTGAAAAATTTTTACCATCTGAAGAAACCAGAACAATTTGTAACCGATGGCATGTGTTGGGACAGAACAAAGAGCAGTGGGGAGTGATAAACTCACAACAGAGACAATCATACACAAAACAACAACTTCATACCCTGAAGATCTACAGATGTTGAAATGTTTAGGTAGTGAATGCTAAGAGGCTCTGTACTAAATGCTCAAAGAAATAAAGAATATAAGTAAAAAGATGAATATACAGCATGAAAATTTCAGGAATGCAGACAGATTTTTTAAAAAAGCAGAACATTAAGAAGTGAGAAATACAGTTGCTGACAGCAAAAATTTAATACAGGAAAATGGCATGACAGACACTGCTGAAAGAGCATTAGTGAGCAGGAAGAATCACCTGAGGGATTTATCAGTAGTTCTCCATGAGAGATAAGGAGTTAGAAATCATTAAAGAAGGATTAAAAGACATGGAAGAGGGGCTTCCCTGGTGGCGCAGTCGTTGAGAGTCCACCTGTCGATGCAGGGGACACGGGTTCGTGCCCCGGTCCGGGAAGATCCCACATGCCGCAGAGCGGCTGGGCCCGTGAGCCATGGCCACTGAGCCTGCGCGTCCGGAGCCTGTGCTCCACAACCAGAGAGGCCACAGCAGTGAGAGGCCCGCGTACAGCAAAAAAAAAAAAAAAAAAAAAAAAAAAACAGACATGGAAGATAAAATGAGGAACAATAACCTATATCAAATTTTAGGTACAAATAATTGAGAGAAAGCAGATGAAATGGATTTTAAAAGGTAATGGCTGTGATAGTCCAAGAACATCATGTACCCACAGATCTGGGGAGCATGATGCATTTCAAAGAGAAAAAGGTAAAAAGAAATCCATGTCTAGACACAGAGTAGTGAAACTGCAGAATGCCAAAGCCAAGCATTCTTTAAAATGGCCAGAGAGAAATAATAAATCACAAACAAAATTAAACACAAAAAAGACAATTAGAGGGCTTCCCTGGTGGCGCAGTGGTTGAGAGTCCGCCTGCCAATGCAGGGGACACGGGTTCGTATCCCAGTCTGGGAAGATCCCACATGCCGCGGAGTGGCTGGGCCTGTGAGCATGGCCACTGAGCCTGCGCGTCTGGAGCCTGTGCTCCACAACAAGAGAGGCCGCGATAGTGAGAGGCCCGCGCACCGCGATGAAGAGTGGCCCCTGCTTGCCACAACTAGAGAAAGCCCTCACACAGAAACGAAGACCCAACACAGCAAAAATAAACTAATTAATTAATAAACTCCTACCCCCAACACCTTAAAAAAAAAAAAAGACAATTAGAATGAAAGGATCTTCTCAGCAGCAACCTAAGAAGCCAGAAGATGGTGGAATAATATCCTTAAATATTGATTGAAAATAAATGTCAGACTAGACTTTGTATCCAGCAAAACAACATTTCAAGAATGAGGATTGAGAAATTTTAACACAAAATAAAGGAAAAAGACCTGTTGGAATATATCACCTGGAGACATCCTCTAAATAACATACTTTATAAAGTAGAAAAATGATCCCAGAGGATGATTTCTTGTGCATGGAGAAATGTATACATATAGCACAATATGGCAAACATAAATTCTAAGTGAAAACAAAAAAGACCTCTATGAAATAATGAATAGTGGGAATTTTAAAAAGATAGAGTGAAAATATTGGACAATGACAGTATTATGATTAAAGTTGTCTTAAGGTTTTGTTTTCCTTGAGAGAGGGGTCCAAACTGTTTAATTTAGGATTTATCCTCTTAAGTAGACTGTTAATATTTCACGGATAACCACTAAAAGAACAAAAATTTAAATGTGTAAACTCACAGCAATTAGGGAGAAAGAATGGGAAAAAATAAACATACAATCAAACAACTTTAAAAAGTTCCAAAAAGAGAAATAAGAAAGACAAAGCAGGAGAAAAGGACCAAAACGGTAAGATGGAAGAAGTTTAAATGTGTCAATAATCACAGTAGGTAAAAGTGGACTAATTTTGCCATTTAAAGTACAAGGATTGTCAGATCGATCTAAAAATTGCCCACGTGCGGCCTATAGGAGATACCTAAAGTGTAAGCACAGAAAAATCGAAAATAAAGGATAGAAAAAGGTCTCTCAGTCACATAGACCCCGGGCCCATAAAACATTGCTTGTAATTACTATTTGTCAATTCTAAGGCAAAGGCATCTGCTGCTTAATGGTAAAAGTTTCAACATACCATGAAGACACAAAAATTGTAAACAATATCTAATGATACAGCCTCAAACTGTGATAAGAGAAATTCATGATAAAAGTACAGGGAGAAATTTTCAACAATACTATTATAGTAGGAAACTTAAATACAGTCTTATCAGCTATTGATAAATAAAGCAGAGGAAAAAATCAGCAATTATATGGGAGTTCTGAGTAGCACAGTTGTCAAGTTTCATCTAACGTACAAATATAGAACGTACTTTTGTATATATGGTCTTTTACATTTGTTGGACAAATAGAGACTACATGTCTTCTGAATTAAAACCAAACTGGTACTATACTAGTCCATAAATCAATGTTTAATAAATTTGACAGGATAGGGTCATATATACCATATTCTCTAACCTCAGAGCAATTAAGTTAAAAGTTATTATAAATCAATCAATAAATTTTCATATATTTAGAAATTTAAAAATGCATTTAAAAGTAAGTTATGGGTCAAAGAGGAAATCTTGATGGAAATTTTTTTTTTTTTTTTTTTGCGGTACCCGGGCCTCTCACTGTTGTGGCCCCTCCCGTTGCGGAGCACAGGCTCCGGATGCGCAGGCTCAGCGGCCATGGCTCACGGGCCCAGCCGCTCCGCGGCATGTGGGATCCTCCCGGACCAGGGCACGAACCCGTGTCCCCTGCATCGGCAGGCGGACTCTCAACCGCTGCGCCACCAGGGAAGCCCCTTGATGGAAATTTTAAAGACACTTAGAACTAAAGAAAATGGAAAAATTACATACAAAAACTTGTGGCATCCATCAGCAAAAGTGGAAAGGAGCTTCACTGGAAACTTGTCATTTTAAATGATTATATTAGAAAAGGACAAAAGCCAAAAATCGATGAAATAAATGTCCAACTTTAAGCTCTTAAAATAAATAAAAATAAACCTAAAGAAAGGAAGTAGACAATGGCAGAAAAATAATAATGAAAAAATAGACCAATTCAATAGTGTCAGAAGTTGATTTCTAAATGACCAAAAAAATACACAAACCTTAGGGAGGAGGGGGTTGTCCATCTTGCATGAAGTGGACAAAATCTTTGAAAAAGAAGCACTTGCAAAACAGTCTCAAGAAGCAGTAGACTCCTAATAGTCCTGTAACTATTTCAAAACATTTGCAAATAAAACATCCGTTCTAGGTGATCATATGAGTGAGTTCCACCGCATTTTCAAAGATCAGATCACTAGAATCTCATAATTCACCATTCCCAATTCATTGTAAAAGACAGATTTAATCTTGATATCAAAACCAGAGATGAGATAAAAATATTAAAAATCTATTTTACTTATTATAGTAGGTATAATTTTCTAATAGAAAATATTTACAACCCCAAACTCAAAGTGTATAAAAAGATAAATCTATCATGACCAAATTGAACTTGCCTCAAGGATGTACATATGGAATCATTTTTAAATTCTGTCATTTTCAATGACCACAGTAAGTAAAAGACTGAGAATCATAAGCTCATCTCAATCAATGTAGAAAAAGCATCCAAAAAATTCAACACTCATTCATGATATAAAGGAAGCTTCTAACACAAGCTAATTTTCTTAACTGGTAATGTGTACACACATTATTCTAAACGGAGAATTGTAAGTAGCATTCTTTTTAAAATTCAGGACCAAAGATATCTACTTTCACTGCTTTATTGCTTTTAACATTATCTTATATTCTGGTCAGTGCAATATTCTAGTCAGTGTGATAAAAAAAATAAAGCAGAAGATTTGAAAAGAGGAAATTAAAAAAATGATTCTTTGAAAATGATTTGCTTGTATGCATAAAACAAGCAAGACTACAGGCAAGTAACTAGAAATGAGACAAGTATTTAGCAAGACAGTTAACTGAGCAAAAGTCAACGTCTATACACAAGTAACAAACGTTTAGAAGGAACAGTTTAAAGGAAAAGACACCATTTATAATGGCAACACAAACTATGCAGCTCCTAAGGAATAAATCTAACGTATTTTGCAGGGGCCTCTATACAGAAAAGTACAAATATTACAGAAGTGTATTGAAATTGACTTAATAAATGGAGAGGTAGGACAAAATAGGATGAGACAGAATGAAAAGAGGTGTGAAAGAGTG
>NW_006785319.1:630088-667361 GCF_000442215.2 Lipotes vexillifer
GTTCACGAATTGGAAAATTAAATAATCACACAAACGTTGAGTCCCCTGAAAACGATCTATGGATTCAATATAATGCCAATAAAAGCTCCAATAGGTTTTGTGCCCACGTGTGTATATGTTAAATTGGACAAGCTGATTCCAACTTTGATATGTAAGATCTGAAGACTTAGCATAGCTAAGACAAGCTTGTGATTTGCGATTAAGGGCGCAGTGGGAGGAATCTGAATTAGAAGAATTTTCTGACCGCATGATCACCTCGTTACTTAGCACACTGTTATCCAGAGACAGCAGTAAATAGATTGTCCTAAGTATTCAAAACACACCTGCTCAGTTTGGATTTTTCCGTATGTTATTAAGGATAGCACTGCTGGGGCTTCCCTGGTGGCGCAGTGGTTGAGAGTCCGCCTGCCGATGCAGGGGACACGGGTTCGTGCCCCAGTCCAGGAGGATCCCACATGCCGCCGAGCGGCTGGGCCCGTGAGCCATGGCCACTGAGTCTGCGCATCCGGAGCCTGTGCTCCGCAGTGGGAGAGGCCACAACAGTGAGAGGCCCGCGTACCGCAAAAAAAAAAAACAAACGTGTAGCATTGCTGATTTTGTTTATTTCATTTTGTTTATTTTGTACCTCAGATTTATAGGATGATATTAAATCATAATTGATACTTCATAACACAGTGTTATCATTGGTCTATGCTTGGCTCTAATTTATTTTATTTACACAATGAGAAATGAACACCTATGAACCATTCACCCAATCCAAGCATTGGAACCTTATTATTAATGTACAAAGTTCAATCTAGAAACACAGCGAACCTGTTTCCACGTACAGTCTTTGCAAGTGGATACCTCTTATTATTGCTTGTTCCTTGTCTTTTATTCTGGGAAGGAGACCTGGTGATAATTTTCTTTTATGGAAGCTCCATTCTTTGATGCCCACATCAGATTGTCAGTCAGATTGCCTGTTGCCCTTACCATAGCTAAGGTTCAAAGTTTGACTCAAGCCCAGCCAAGATTTTCTCTCCCGGGAATCTGAACTTGGCAAGAGTCATCTGAAGACAGAGGTCATCCTGATGGCAGGACCCCAGACACAGTGCCCACTATTTCCTGTTAATGAGAGTCCCAGATCTGCCTTGGTTCCTGCCTTGGTTCCTGCCTTGGACACTTGGGTGCTATATTCTTCCCTAGGTTCTCAGAAACCAAGTTCTTTTTCTTAAGTTAGCCTGAATCAATTTCAGTTGCTTGCTTGCCTGCTACCAATAATTATAGCAACTACTCTCTGTATTGAATTTAATTGTCTACATGACTAATGACCCAGCCTCACCAATGTGTGAATATCTGAGGTCTGATTGTAGGCTCATCATGCTTGGCCCCTGTTCTTTAACACAGTTCTCCGCCAAGGAAAACACATTAACGAAAAGCCAGTTTATCCAGTTGGAATCAATGAACACATCTTCAATCTTCTTTGAAAATTTATCAATAAATAAGATGAATGATATGAGAAAAGGGCACCCACACGTCTCTACAAGAAGATAAAATCTACTTACATAAGCCAGACTGATGGATTTCTATTTCTTAGGTAAAGGTTTGGGGGCATGTTCCATGAGGCCTCAGGCTCCTGGAGTCCCAAATGTGACAATTCTTTCCTTCTTATGGTAAACAGAGGGGATTAACAGACTGTTACATTGTCTGCTAAAACCAGACATGGCTCCCCTCTTTTCACAGATAGCCTGCCTGTCTGAGGCAATATCTCAAATTGATATTTAAAAAAGCATCTTTGTTAGGAAATCATTCGTATCTGCTTTATCTGCCTTTGTAAAGCAGCTTGGAAAACCTGCTCTTCAAAAGGAAGAGGCATGTCTAGATGCCATCAGTGCTAATAATTTTTGCAGGAAGCAAAGTAATAGATTAGAACCTCACCCCAATGCCCCCGCCTGTTCCTTTGGGAAAGGTCAACTGGTTGTCCCCTAGAGGCTGGACCATGGAAAGCAGGCTGACCTTTTCCTATTCTCATCACCAGGTAAACCATGCCCACTCTGGACTCCTGGACCAACTAGACAATGAAGGAATCCTGCTTCAGTGGAAAACTATCAACAGTGCATCCGTACATGTGTAGTGAGTAAATAAATGATAGCAAACCCTCTCCATTTATATCCATTCAAGTTAGCATCTTTGGTCATTAGCCACTGAACTAGTTACAAAGCCCCTTCGTTTTATCAATATCTTTCAACATTCCTTTATGGTTTTTTTTTTAAAAACTTATTTTATTGAAGTATAGTTGATTTATAGCATTGTATTAATTTCTTCTGTACAGCAAAGTGTTTCAGTTATACACATATATACTTTTTTTCATATTCTTTTCCATTATGGTTTAATCACAGGATATTGAATATACTTCCCTGTGCTATACAGTAGGACCTTGTTGTTTATCCATTCTATATATAACACTTTGTATCTGCTAATCCCCAAATCCCAATCCATCCCTCCCTTACCCCTTCTCCCCCTTGGCAACCACAGATCTGTTCTCTGTGAGTCTGTTTCTGTTTCATAGATAAGTTCATTTGTGTCATATTTTAGATTCCACATATAGGTGGTATCATATGATATTTGTCTTTCTCTGGCTGGCTTACTTCACTTAGTATGATAATCTCTAGGTCCATCCATGTTGCCACAAATAGCATTATTTCATTCTTTTTGATGGCTGAGTAGCATTCCATTGTATATACATGAACCACATCTTCTTTATCCATTCATCTGTTGATGGACATTTAGGTTGCTTCTGTGTCTTGGCTATTGTAAACAGTGCTGCAGTGAACATAGGGGTGCATGTATCTTTTGAATTATATTTTTCTCTGGTTATATGCCCAGGAGTGGGATTGCAGGATCATATGGTAACTCTATTTTTAGTCTTTTGAGGGACCTCTGTACCGTTTTCTATGCACCAATGTACATTCCCACCAACAGTGTAGGAGGGTTCCCTTTTTCTCCACACCCTTTCCACCATTTGTTCTTTGTCTTCATGTTTTTTTGTTTTTTTGTTTTTTTTGCGGTACGCGGGCCTCTCACTGTTGTGGCCTCTCCCGTTGCAGAGCACAGGCTCCGGACGCGCAGGCTCAGTGGCCATGGCTCACGGGCCCAGCCACCCCGCGGCATGTGGGATCTTCCTGGACCGGGGCACGAACCCGTGTCCCCTGCATCGGCAGGCAGACTCTCAACCACTGTGCCACCAGGGAAGCCCTGATTGATTTTTTAATTTAAGTATAGTTCACTTATAGTATTATATTAGTTTCAGGTGTACACCATAATGATTCAGTATTTTTACAGATTATACTCTATTAAAAGTTATTGCAAGATAATGGCTATAATTCTCTGTGCTGTACAATATATCCTTGTTGCCAGAGAGTATTTTTAAAGGAAGGCCAAATAGAACACTGGGGAGCATAATCAAACACTCATGCTTTATGAAAACGTGGCAGTCCTTTTAAGCTTTATTTATTTTTTTTATTTAAAAATTCTTTTAAATTTTATATTGGAGCATAGTTGATTAACAATCTTATATTAGTTTCAGGTATACAGCAAAGTGATTCAGTTATATACATGTATCTATTATTTTTCAAATTCTTTTCCCATTTAGCTTATTATGCAATATTGAGCAGAGTTCCCTGTGCTATAGAGTAGGTCCTTGTTGGTTATCTATTTTAAATATACCAGTGTGTACATGTCAATCCCAAACACCCAATCTATCCCTCCTCCCCAACCCTCCCCCCCGGGTAACCATAGATTCATTCTCTATGTCTGTGAGTCTGTTTCTGTTTCGTAAATAAGTTCATTTGCATCATTTTTTTAGATTCTTTTAGATTTTAGATTATATGTGATATCATAAATTTGTCTTTCTCTGTCTGACTTACTTCACTTAGTATGATAAACTCCAGGTCCATACATGTTGGGTCTCAAATCAAGCCTTGGTAAATTTAAGAAAACTGAAATCATATCAAGTGTCTTTTCTGACCACAACGCTATGAGACTAGATATCAATTACACGAAAAAATCTGTAAAAAATACAAACACATGGAGGCTAAAAAATACACTACTAAATAACCAAGAGATCACTGAAGAAATCAAAGAGGAAATCAAAAAATACCTAGAAACAAATGACAGTGAAAACACGATGACCCAAAACCTATGGGATGCAGCAAAAGCAGTTCTAAGAGGGAAGTTTATAGCAATATAATCCTACCTCAAGAAACAAGAAAAATATCAAATAAACAACCTAACCTAACACCTAAAGCAATTAGAGAAAGAAGAACAAAAAACCCCCAAAGTTAGCAGAAGGACAGAAATCATAAAGATCAGTTCAGAAATAAATGAAAAGAAATGAAGGAAACAATAGCAAAGACCAATAAAACTAAAAGCTGGTTCTTTGAGAAGATAAACAAAATTGATAAACCATTAGCCAGACTCATCAAGAAAAAAAAAAGGGAAAAGACTCAAATCAACAGAACTAGAAATGAAAAAAGAGATGTAACAACTGACAGTGCAGAAATACAAAGCATCATGAGAGATTACTACAGGCAGCTTTATGCCAATAAAATAGACAACTGGGAAGAAATGGACAAATTCTTAGAAAAGCACAATCTTCCAAGACTGAACCAGGAAGAAATAGAAAATATGAACAGACCAATCACAAGCACTGAAATTGAAATTGTGATTAAAAATCTTCCAACAAAAGCCCAGGACCAGATGGCTTCACAGGTGAATTCTATCAAACATTTAGAGAAGAGCTAACACCTATCCTTCTCAAACTCTTCCAAAATATAGCAGAGGGAGGAACACTCCCAAGCTCATACTACAAGGCCACGATCACCCAAATAGCAAAACGAGAAAAAGTTGTCACAAAAAAAGAAAATTACAGGCCAATATCACTGATGAACATAGAGGCAAAAATCCTCAACAAAATGCTAGCAAACAGAATCCAACAGCGCATTAAAAGGATCATGCATCACGATCAAGTGGGGTTTATCCCAGGAATGCAAGAATTCTTCAATATATGCAAATCAATCAATGTGGCACACCATATTAACAAATTGAAGGATAAAAAGCATATGATAATCTCAATAGATGCAGAAAAAGCTTTCGACAAAACTCAACACCGATTTATGATAAAAACCCTCCAGAAAGTAGGCATAGAGGGAACTTACCTCAACATAATAGAGGCCATATATGACAAACTCACAGCCAACATCATTCTCAATGGTGATAAACTGAAACCATTTCCACTAAGATCAGGAACAAGACAAGGTTGCCCACTCTCACTACTATTATTCAACATAGTTTTGGAAGTTTTAGCCACATCAGTCAGAGAAGAAAAAGAAATAAAAGGAATCCAAATTGGAAAAGAAGAAGTAAAACTGTCCCTATTTTCAGATAACATGATACTGTACATAGAGAATGCTAAAGATGCTACCAGAAAATCACTAGAGCTAATCAATGAATTTTGTAAAGTAGCAGGGTACAAAATTCATGCACAGAAATCTCTTGCATTCCTATACACTAATGATGAAAAATCTGAAAGAGAAATTAAGGAAACACTCTCATTTATCACTGCAACAAAAAGAATAAAATACCTAGGAATAAACCTACACAAGGAGACAAAAGACCTGTGTGCAGAAAACTATAAGACACTGATGAAAGAAAGTAAAGATGATACCAACAGATGGAGAGATATACCATGTTCTTGGATTGGAAGAATCAACATTGTGAAAATGACTCTACTACCCAAAGCAATCTACAGATTCAATGCAATCCCTATCAAACTACCAATGACATTTTTCACAGAACTAGAACAAAAAATTTCACAATTTGTATGGAAACACAAAAGACCCCGAATAGCCAAAGCAATCTTGAGAACAAAAAATGGAGCTGGAGGAATCAGGCTGCCTGACTTCAGACTATACTACAAAGCTACAGTAATCAAGACAGTATGGTACTGGCACAAAAACAGAAAGATAGATCAATGGAATAGGATAGAAAGCCCAGAGATAAACCCATGCACATATGGTCACCTTATCTTTGATAAAGGTGGCAGGAATATACAGTGGAGAAAGGACAGCCTCTTCAATAAGTGGTGCTGGGAAAATTGGACAGCTACATGTAAAAGAATGAAATTAGAACACTCCCTAACACCATATACAAAAATAAACTCAAAATGGATTAAAGACCTAAATCTAAGGCCAGACACTATAAAACTCTTAGAGGAAAATATAGGCAGAAGACTCTATGACATAAATCACAGCACGATCCTTTTTGACCCACCTCCTAGAGAAATGGAAATAAAAATAAATAAATGGGACCTGATGAAACTTAAAACCTTTTGCACAGCAAAGGAAACCATAAACAAGATGAAAAGACAACCCTCAGAATGGGAGAAAATATTTGCAAACGAAGCAACTGACAAAGGAGTAATCTCCAAAATATACAAGCAGCTCATGCAGCTCAATATCAAAAAAACAACCCAATCCAAAAATGCGCAGAAGACCTAAATAGACATTTCTCCAAAGAAGATATCCAGATTGCCAACAAACACATGAAAGGATGCTCAACATCACTAATCATTAGAGAAATTCAAATCAAAACTACAATGACGTATCACCTCACACTGGTCAGAATGGCCATCATCAAAACATCTACAAAAAATAGATGCTGGAGAGTGTGTGGAGAAAAGGGAACCCTCTTGCACTGTTGGTGGGAATGTAAATTGATCCAGTCTCTATGGAGAACAGTATGGAATTTCCTAAAAACACTAAAAATAGAACTACCATATGACCCAGCAATCCCATACTGGACATATACCCTGAGAAAACCATAATTCAAAAAGAGTCATGTACCACAATGTTCATTGCAGCACTATTTCCAACAGCCAGGACATGGAAGCAACCTAAGTGTCCATCAACAGATGAATGGATAAAGACGATGTGGCACATATGTATGATAGAATATTACTCAGCCTTAAAAAGAAATGAAATTGAATTATTTGTAGTGAGGTGGATGGACCTAGGGTCTGTCATACAGAGTGACCTAAGTCAGAAAGAGAAAAGCAAATACCGTATGCTAACACATTTTTATGGAATCTAAAAAAAAAAAGGTTCTGAAGAACCTAGGGGCAGGACAGGAATAAAGGCACAGATGTAGAGAATGGAGTTGAGGACACGGGAATGGGGATGGGTAAGCTGGGACGAAGTGAGAGAGTGGCATGGACATATGTACACTACCAAATGTAAAATCGATAGCTAGTGGGAAGCGGCCACATAGCAGAGGGAGATCAGCTCGGGGCTTTGTGACCACCTAGAGGGGTGGGATAGGGAGGGTGGGAGGGAGACGCAAGACGGAGGGGATGTGGGGATATATGTATACATATAGCTGATTCACTTTGTTATACAGCAGAAGCTAACACAGCATCATAAAGTAATTATACTCCAATAAAGATGTTTAAAAAAAAAAAAAGCCACCAAACTGGGAATTCCTAAAATGTAGGAGAAGCCTATATCAGTTTTTGGCAAATAAAATTTTGTGTTTCAAACTTTTCAAATTACATGAAACCTTTTCTTAAGTTTTGACCTGAAGGGTAGAAAAATAAGGATGAGAGTTATTTGTAAAGAGAAAACTTAAAACCTTTAAAACTTAAAAATAGTCTTCTCGAGTCTTGTACTATGGAAAATAGGAAGATATCCTAATTTGTAGTAGGCAAAGAATTAGGCAATTGGAAATTTAGAGGTATAATTAGGAAAGTTACACAGAGCTTCCTTGGTATTGATCTAGTGATACATGTTATCCCTGACCAAGGCACAACAAATGAATAATGCATTAGAGATGACAATGGAGGCTTAATGCCCAGGAAGGAAGCCTTTAATGAGTTTAACGACTTGGGAATATTGTGCAAGATTACAGTTCCTTGAAGAGAAAAATATTGATAATAAAAACAAAGTAGAACGAAAACATACTCTATCAAATATGAAAAATGATATAAAATTTAGCTGAATCTCTGGGAGATGAAAACTCAACCTCTGACTAGGAGGAATCAATGAAAGCAGACCTCAGAGTGACCTATGAGGGGGTCGTATCTGTGGATACTTTTGGACATGTTGCTTAAAAATTTATTTATGCCATTGCTTAAAAGTTATTTTCATTTGAGCTCGAGATCAAATACTTAAAAATTATTTTCCATTTCATCTCAAGATCTACAATAGGGAGATTATAAGAATTTAAAATATTACAATCAACAGAATAACGTCAGGGAAGAAAAAGCACATGTGGTGAGGAAATCAGTAACCTAAAAAGATAAAGCTTCGAATTTGTGAGATAATGATTAATGTCTATAAGTGAATGAATCGATTACACAAAAGATAACCTACATCCATTTCTGTCATGGTTTACTTGTCTTTCCTGGTTGGTTTTGGCTTCGGTAAAGTTAATTATTATATCTTTTGTCTAGCACTCTGAGTTTTTAAGCCTTTGACCACTTTTTCCATATCTACACTATAAAGGCATAAGCAAAAGGGGACAGGCATTTAGAGCGTTTCAACTATGCCTTACAAACGGTGATGGGAGCAGTTTACGATATGATTTAATCTTTACAAAAATTAATGAGGTACATAGAATTATCTTTATCTTCCAGATGATGAATTGCAAGCATGATATGCCAAAGATTATACAAGTAGTGAAGGGCCAAGCTCAGTTAGGTAGTATGCTTTCCATGACATTATAGTGATTACGAAAGTAATTGGTAATCATAATTATGAACACGGGACACTCTGGAACCATCAAAGAAAGATTAAGTAATATTTAGTGTATCCTATCAGTTTAATTTCCAAAGAATAGAAATAACTCTTTCCTTAACAGTCAGTCCACTTGATTCGATTTTATCTCCGGTGGTAAAAAATAATACAAAATGCTTAAGGGTATAAGGAAGCACATGCCTCCTGTCAGCTGATGGTGGCACAAGGGGCTTTCCTGAGATTGGGTGGGTTTCTCCCTCTGCGAAGGAACTTCAGATCGGGTGTCAGGTCTCAGCGCTGGAGGAAGTGTTCTCATTTTCTTCGTGTTGTTCAAGCCTCTATTTGGAGACCTGACGCTCTCTGGCAGGTTCCACAGGTTGCTGGCTTTCCCCCCCTTCACGCCCAGCCCTGAGAAGTTGTTTTTTTTTTTTTTTGGTTGAGATTTTCAAACTGATTTAATGTGGAAACTTGTTTTTTTAAGAAAATTAAAGGACGTTGTAGGTACCTGTTATCTATAAAGTTCAGGGCTAGACGGTGGAGGATGAATCTGAATAAATAAGATCTGCTCTTTCCTGTTTTTTGGGGAGCTCATAATCCCATGCAGGATAAAAAGTATTGAAAAAACAAAGAAAACCCCCAAAGTATTGTGGGCTTTGGGAAACACCCGCGTCCCCTGCATCGGCAGGCAGACTCTCAACCACTGCACCACCAGGGAAGCCCCCTGAGAAGTCTTTTACAGAAACAGCACAGCAGCTTGAGATCTGCCTTCTCTGACTGCTCAGGTACCAGGCCTTCTGAGCCCTCTGTACACAGACCAATTTTGTTAAAAAGGTTTTTGTTCCCAGAGGAATTGTTAAACAATATATCCGTGTCATAAGTATCTAAATAGTGGAGTTCCTGCGAGGCATCT
Source organism: Lipotes vexillifer (assembly GCF_000442215.2). Lineage (NCBI taxonomy): Eukaryota > Metazoa > Chordata > Mammalia > Artiodactyla > Lipotidae > Lipotes > Lipotes vexillifer. Next base: position 639,767 of record NW_006785319.1, read on the forward strand.
CTGCCGTGATGATTTGCACACGTGGTGTGGTCAGTGCCCTAGAACCGAATAAAAAGCAGTGTCATTCAGAGTCACAGAGGGGTTGTCATTCAAGTCGAAGAGAACAGCAGCCTGAGGCACAGTGGAATGAGCTTCAGAATAGGAAGTTTCCCAGGCTTCACGCAAGGTGAAATGAATCCAGATCTCCAGGGTTCATTGCAAGGGTTCAGCTTGTCAGGGGCTTCACTGAATCCTTGGAGGCAGAGGGTGAGCTGTCTGGCAGAAGCCCCAGGAGCATCTCCCCCACGGCTGGAACTCCAGAGGCAGAAGGACAGTGGTGACACGGGGCTGGACAGTCAGGGAGCAGCCAGATCGGGTGGGTCTCCTACACAAGGTAAAGGGTTTATACGGGATCTGGGAATCAGGAGAGAGACATTGGACTTGCGCTTTGGGTAATAGTAGAGTGAGGGACCCTGCGAGGTGGTGGCATGTTGGTCCAGATGAGGAGAATGACAGTGTCCTTGATCAGGACAGCGCCACTGGTGTGGAGGATGAGGGTAAACAAAGGGATTCCTGAGATGGTTGAAAGAGAGACAGCATTTAATGCCTTATTAGGTAAGTGGGATGAGGGAATGGGAGGAATCAGCTCCTTTCCCAAATCCCAACAGATAACATAATTTATAATCTCTTAACAATTTCAGGACTGAAATTTTGCATATTTTTAAAAATTAGGTAGAGGCTGCTGGAACTTAATTAGTGCTCTGAATTAGTGGGGGGGGGCATGTGATCTATTTTTCATTCACTAGGAAGATACTCTGCAATTTTATGTACACCCCAACCAATCCTAGAGTTGATGCCCCTTAAAGAGCTTTATTTCTAAGGTTAAGCTCTCATACTACAATTTTCATTTATTTAATTTTCTCCTATTCTATTTGTACAAGAGTGGCTGGTTAGCATCCTTGACTTTGGAGGTGTCACTCTGGGTCACCACCATGGTCGCTTCGCAGATTCCCAATGACCCCAAAGGCTATACTGTGGAAAACTATAGATGTTGCCTTGAAGAACCCAATGATAAAATACTAGGGTTATGTCCCAGACAATCCTAACTTCCACTTAACAATTTATTTAGTATATTGCAATTTTCTCATCATCTAAAATATTTATATTCTGTCTTCTTTTTATACAGCATAATAGTAAGGGGAGAAGTTTCTTAGGCCTTCTACTTCCCATAAAAAATAAATAAAAGGAATAAAAAGGTAATTCACAAAGGAAGAACTCCTTGGTCTGAAGTGTTTTCAAAGTAGTTCAACCTTTATAACAAAAGGAATTCAAATTTAAACAATGACATATGATTTTTACACATAATATTGGAAAATAATTTTAAAATAAGAATAGCTGGTTCCAGCAAAAGTGCTACAATATGGATACATTTCAGACATGAGTATAAATTGCTATAAGCTTCATGGAAAGGAATTTGTTAGTGTGTGTATTGAGAGACTTTAAAATGATCCTCTCTTTCGACCAGTAATTCCACCCATCCAGAGAAATCATCGAGACTATAGCAAAAATATTTAATAACACATTTCATTTCAGAGTTAGTTATAATTGTGAAAATATGGAAATAGTCAAAATGTCCAACAACTGAAAAATAGTTGATAGAAAAATTGAAAATGCAGAATGCCAAATTATAGAATATGAGTTGAGATATGCAAACAGAGTAATAGAGAGAGAGTATTAACAGTAATTATTGGAGGTTAAAATCCATGATGTTTTTACCCCACTCTTCTGTATACATTTCTGTATATTCCAAGTAATTGGCGATAAACATATGCTACTTTTATTTGCAAAAAAAAAATTTCATAAGGCAGCTAAGTCATACTGTCTTGGTTTTTTTTTTTTTTTGCGGTACGCGGGCCTCTCACTGCTGCGGCCTCTCCCGTCGCGGAGCACAGGCCCCGGACGCGCAGGCTCAGCGGCCACGCCTCACGGGCCCAGCCGCTCCGTGGCATGTGGGATCTTCCCGGACCGGGGCACGAACCCGTGTCCCCTGCATCGGCAGGCGGACTCTCAACCACTGCGCCACCAGGGAAGCCCCATCTTGGATTTTGAGGAAAAAATTTCCATTCACCATAGGTATGTCTATTTTTTTGATAATTTATATAGATTTCAGTCTTTATCTAAAGCTTGACAGCATTTTCTTTTTAAACTTTATCAGACTGAGTGAACCCGATAACCACGCCCTTGCTAACCCTCCCCCTCTCTGGTCTCTACGTTACAGAGTCTGGAAGAGCAACTTTACATTCCCAGAGTCCCTTGCAGCTGTGGTACGTGCCTGTGACCGAGGGCCCTTTGTCAGATGCGTCTGCTGAGACACGGGAGGTGGGTTGAGCAATGAGGAGGGTTCTTTAACAAGCCTGGTGGCAGAGACACCCGGCTTATCTGGGTCACCGCTGTGGCACTTCAGACACGCAGCCTCAGCATCACGCGACATCAGGGACCACAGAGCTGTGTTCACCAGGAGAGCCCTGGGCTATTGAAGTAACATTTTTCTTGGTTCTCCTGAAGAGTCTGAGTCATCTAACATTTAAAAACCAGTCCCTTGCTTTAAAATAGCTGGCCAAGGATACCGCTGTATTCCACAAAGACCTGATCTGCTTAATGCAGGTCACGTTACCAAATAGTCCCATGCAGAGGATGCTGTTCTCACCACAGCAAACGGTATTTCTCTGACGCTTTCTCATGCCTTCCTTTGCCTGATTTACTCATCTTTTCTTGACAGTGACCCCACGCAACCTCTGTCCAGACATTCATGCTTGCTCCCTTTTTGCCGAGCGTTCATTTTGTGTTCTGTTCTCTGTGCCGTTATGCATGTTGCCAGTGGCCTGGGTTACCCTGGCCTCTACCCCGCTGATTCCAATCACCTTTCAAGTCTCAGCTGTTACCTTGTCCTCCTCCGTGGAAACCTTGCTGACTCCACCAGTGCTCCCTGATTTTCCAGCATCTCGATGTTTCCGACCTTTTATTCAACCAAAATGTTTAGTCCTTCATGTGGATTAGTTTTGTGTTGCAGGCTAATTATGGGGTGGGGCTGGGGTCCCATCTCTCTTAGAGCTTTGTGTTTCTATAATGCTCTCTCTGTGGCATGTCTCTTAGTGTTCTGACACACACCAAAGACAATGACAGGTCCTCCTTCCTCCATAAATCCATCATGATCATCAAGGCCAATGATTCACTCATTTACTTAAAGAAGAGTCCAGTAGAAATTATGTTAACCAGAAGGTTTGGGGGAATGTTATGGTCTGGCTCATTAAATTTTCAGGTTGGCTGAGAGATGTGAGACTCCTTTTTCTTTCTTTAATTGGAAAAAGTTCCCTGAAGTGCATTTGCTGCTCCCTTTCCTGCTTCAGAGAGGACGCGCTCATTGGGCATTGCCCCGGGGACCTGCGCTGCAGGGACGCCTTCCACTGTGTCTGCAACCTGAAGTGATTGCACTCTCTGGGCCCTCATCGTGCTTTATGACTATAATATGACTATTGCCTGATTTGTCTTTTCTTGGGGTATATTTATTCTGCACATTTAAACCTACCATTCAATTATAAATTGTCTTGGTGCAGAAAGAGCTCTTTATTTTAAGTTTTATATTCCCCACTGGACCTGGCATAATGTCTTGAACGTAGGAGGGATCAAAATGTTAAACAAATTGAGATGCAAAGAATACAAAGGGTCACCATTTTGAATATCAGAATCAGATTTGTTTTTTAGAGGGTGTAGTATTTGGGGTTAAATTTGTATCACTGAGACAAATCAACAGGAAGGTAACATTAAAATTTCATTATGAGCTTATTTTAAAATGATTTGATGTTTTTCCTTAGAAAAATGAGCTGAATTAATTCTATTTAATTGAATGTTTTTGTTACCTTTCTCCTGACAGATTGAGATTTTTACCATATTATTTCTAAACTTTCCTCCATGACACACAAAAAAATCACTGTTATTTTAATTTCTAATATTTTGTCTCTATCAATTCTTAGTCTGAGCTCTCTTAAAATTATTCACAGATATACTTTATATACTTTAAAGACAGTTTATAATATTTTTTCTCAAATAGGGACACCTTAAAAGCTTTGTATACTTTGCATACTGAATGTGCTTTTTTGTTTTTAAAGCACGAGCTTTAGCTGAAAGGTGTGTCATCTAGATAAATTGTCACCTAGCTTTCTTTAATATTAAAAACATTACGTAGAAAATGTTGTGAGGCGGAAGCAACACATCAAACATTCCTTGGGATGGTTTCATACTCTTTGATCTCCTTTTCAGGACACCAAGAAATATTTGGTGTAATGAACATCATGAAGAATAAAGAGACAGGCAAGAACCATCAGCAGATGAATAAATGGCTGTGTAACCAATGGGCACATACTCCAAAGGAAAAGTCCTGGAATTAGAAGATCTTGCCGCTTGCTGGAAGTAGGTAAAATGGCAAGAATAATACCTAACCCCTATATAAAATAAGGGATGTGAACTACTTGAAAATATTAAAGATAATATTTTCTTAAAATTTCTTAAAAACAAGAGGAAAGTAATTTGACTTTTTAAAATTTTATTTTCAAAAATGTTTTCACAGATGCAAGCATGTTTCCGTCATACGATGATACTCTGAATTAGCTAGGGTAAGTTTTTTACTTTCCATTTTATCAACCTGGAACAAGTAAAATGGGTCATCCAAGTTTGCTTTGGAAATAGCAATTCAAAGAATAGAAAAGTGCTTTAACTCTTTAATTCTCTTTCTGTGATATAACACAATCTATCTTTTTCATGTTAATAATGACTATTAGTAATAAACATATGTAATATACCAGTTCAGCTATAACCACATCCTAACCTCAGCTCACTGCAGAGTATATGGAAGAGAGAGTTCTAGGTAGCAGGGGTGGGGATGTATAACCTCTAGTCAGGGGTAGACTGACTCTGTGGACAGTAAAACACTGCCATTTGTAGTGTGCACCGATTCCCATGGTGTAAACAGTCCCAGCAGGGCTGATTTCAAGCTACCATTGCGACACCATGGAGCGGGGGTTGTGAATGTGCACAACCGACACTCACACAGAGGTGTGTGTTCGCCCCTGGAGGGTATACGAGGCCCTACCCTTGGGCAGACACAGAGGATACAGGCATATATGAGCACATATAAAAAGAGAAGATGTCTTTCAGGAAGGGGGCCGCTCAGGGATCTCACTAGCATCTTGGGCACTCGGTGGGAGGAAAGTTCACCACCCTGATCCAAGGGGTGCAGCAGTCATGCGTTGTAGAGAGCCCAGCACGGCTGTAAGCAGTGGAGCCAGAGCACTGGCACAGAGACCCTCTTACTAGACGTCCATACTTCCCCACCCTTAGTTCTATTGGTGTATCATTGATAAGAAAAATGGTATCTATTTAAAGTGTGCAGTGTGATGGTCTTAAGTATGTATACATTGAGTAGCGATCACCACAGTCATCACCTCACATAGTTGTCTGGATATTTTTTTGGTTTGGTTTTTTTTTTTTTTTTTTTTGTGGGAGTTCACATGTAAATGTAATCAGACAGTATTTGTCTTTTTTTTTTGATTTTTTTTTGGTTTGTTTTTTTTTTTTTTTTTTTTGGTGAGAGTGTTTCAGATCTCCTTCCTTAGCACATTTCAAATATACAGTGTATTATTGTTAACCATAGTTACCATGTGTACCGTTCTCAGAATGTATTCATCTTATAACTGAAAGTTTTTATCCTTTGACCAACACTTCTCTCCCACCTCCCAGCCCTTGGCAACCACCATTCTACTTGCTGTTTCTTTGCCTTTGCCTTTAGTATTATTGTTTTTTAAATTTCACATGTAAATGATACCGTATACTATTTGTCGTTCTCTGTCTGGCTTATTTTACCTAGCATAATGCACTCAAGGCCCATCCATGTTGTCACAAAGGAGAGGATTTCCTCCTTTTTTATGGCTGAATAATATGAATTGTATATGTATATCACACCTTCTTTATCCGTTCATCCTTCGATGGACACTTAGGCTGTTTCCATGTCGTAGCTATCGTGGATCATGCTTGAATGAACATGAGGAGGCATGTATCTTTTGAGTTGGTGTTTTCATTTTCTTCAGACAAATACCCAGAAGTGGAATTGCTGGATCATATGGCGGCTCTCTTTTTCATTTTTTGAGGAACCTCCATACCGTTTTCCACAGTGGGCTGTACCAACTTTCATTCCCACTAACAGTGTTAGGAGGGTTCCCTTTTCTCCACGTCTTCGGCCACACTTGCTATCTTCTGTCTTTTTGGTAAAAGCCATGCTAACATGTGTGAGGTGGTAACTCACAGAAGTGCATTTTCATTTAGCATGAGATATCTGCTGAAGAATTAGATGTCATCTCTCCATAAACATTATGTGGGGGGATATTTAGAAGAGGGAAATTTCTGGGTTGTCCAAAAAGTGAACTTTCAATTCTTTGAGAGACGGCCCAAGCTGTCCAGATGGTGGCAATTTCCTCCTCAAGAAGAGACCCTTTGGCGACTTCCCTGGAGGTCCAGTGGTTAAGAATCCGTGCTTGCATTGCAGGGGGCACAGGTTCAATCCCTGGTCGGGGAACTAAGATCTTGCATGCCACGTGGCACAGCTAAAAATAAGTAAATAAACTAAAATAAGTTAAAAAAAAGAGATCCTTTGAGGCAGAGTGTGAGCACTGTGGTGGTTCCGTGCCTGGATTCTTTATTCTGAGGACAGTCTTTCCAGTCACCAGTCAGTCAGGTAGGGTGGGTTAAGACCTGTCCCTCAAGGTCACTGTGCTATTACTCCCGCATGTGAAACATTTAGTGCAGTGCCCAACACAGTGAAGAGCACAGTGTATCATTCATACTGTCAAAGAATTCTAATAAGAAATTCTAAGAGATATTTTTTTTCCCCAAATGATGGTAAATGTCAAAGAATCTATTCTTTCTTAATATCCCCAATTTATTCCCATAGTTTCTGGTTTCTCACTTTGGTCTATAGAAAGGAGTCTATTGCCAAATCCGTTAAAATAGAAACGTTCCAAACTTGGGCAAACTAACTGAATCACACATGCTACCCAGTTTTAATAATTTACCACAAATCTAAATTTATTAACTATTCCTAAGATAGTTTGCCCTATGCATTATTTATGGGGGCTTTCCCCTTTGGTGGACTGCAGCTGTCATATTAATTTTTAATAAAGTCATGAAATTTTGTAAGTAATTCTTAAAGCCAGGTGAATAAAGAAAGAATGACCTCTAGGAGACATTATTACAATGTATCCTATTTCTCAGAACACATTTACCATCCATACTAAATACCAGATCTCAAAATAATTTTAAGGATAGTTAGGACATGTCGTACATCCAGTTTCTCTGAGTAGACTTCGAGCTTATTTATAGCTGTAAAAGCCCACATTTTCTGCCTTTAGAGAAGCCGCCGGGAACTGAATATTTATGATCCTGAGGCTGCCTCACAACTTTTGTGTTTTCCTCAGGGCTTTCACCCAGCCTGGAGGAGCAATGGAAACCGACGCCCTCTGCAATCTGCCAAGTGCTAAAACCAGTTTCCCCGAAATGCAGTCAGATATTTCCTTAGCACTAAAATGCATAAATTGGAAGGATCGTGAAAGGAAAAGTTCAGTAGTTTCAAGGAGTGATTAACAAGACTTATTCACTGGAAAGCACCCATTCAGGCTGACTTACAAAGCACCTCTTATCAAACACAGCAGTTGCACGTTTCAGGTTCAAAGTCTTAGAAGGGGTGTGTGTGTGTGTGTGTGTGTGTCTGTCTGTTTATTTTTGTAGACTAAAAGCAAAACTCTATGAAGTACAGATCTTTTAAAAGAAGTTTCTGTTTCAGTCGTAAGAGAAATAATTACTAGGGATAAAATGTACAATACACTGACCATAGTTAACACTGCTATGTGGTGTAGTACAGAAAAATTAAGAGGGTAAATCCTAAGAGTTCTCATCCCAAGGAGAAAAATTTTTTTTCTTTTTTTAAAATTATATCTACATAAGCTGATGGATGTTAGCTGAACCTATTGCAATAATCACTTCACAATATATGTAAATCAAACCATCACGTTGTACACTTTAAACTTATACAGTGATGTATGTCAACTATTTCTCAATAAAACTGGAAACATTTTTTAAAAAAAACACAAAAGAACCAGCCAAACCAAACTAACAAAAAATAAATGACGTTTCTGCTTCAGCAGATTCCACTTAACAGCAAAAAAAATTCATTTATACCTTGAGTTAGAGTCAACAAAACTGGCTGTACGTATAGGCTTTGTCATTTATTTACTGGCTTCATCACCCTGAATTGATCACCAGTTCTCAGAGCTATAGCCTCTTACCTGGAAAAGGAGGGTTATAATGTTACCTGCACCACCGAGCTGAGGATAACGTGACAATGGGAAGTTCTTGTAAGAAACCGTTATATTATTGTTTTTATTATGTGTGTAAGACTGAAAGTGAAGCAAACACAAATAACATTATCTTGACCACAAAGGGGAGAGGCCCAGAAACAAACAAAATATAGATGATTTAAAGTGCTCTGAAAAATGCATATATGATTGGATCCTCTGCAGAAAAGAATTTATTCCTAGAGGTACATAGAAACTCAAAGGACAGCACAGAACAATGTGTCCTATTTCTGTATTTAGGAATGGGCACAATTCAGTCACTCACTATCCCAGTGCACAAGGTTTTAATAAAGTTAAAAAGGAAATAAGCGTTTAATAGTGTCTCCCTCTAGTTTTTGCAGGTTTCCTCTATAGAAATTTGCTTGTGTACATTGTTTTATTAAAACAATCATGTAGGTAGCTTGCATTCTTGCCTTCACATCTAATGAATATGTTGCCAGAATATCGTCTTTGTGTGTATATTCTTTTGGAGAAAATCGTATTGCAAACAAAGCTCCGGAGCGGGTCAGAGCATCGCTTCTCTCACTCCGGTGTGCGTTTGTGCATATGAATCACCTGGGGACCCTGTTAAAACGAAGGCTCTGATTTAGTCGGTCTGAGTGGGCCCTGAGGTTCTGTTCGGGTGATGTGATGCCGCAGAACCACATTGGAGGAGGGAGGGACCCCGGAGGACGGGACCCCGATGGTCCATACATCCTCACTGCTTGGAGGCAGCTGGTGCGCTGCGGAGCCTGGCAGGCTGGCGGATCGGGCGGTGGGTATCTGAGATCAGATACCTCGCCTTAATTCTCTGCGTGGGGAGGATTGATTTGCTCACAGAAACCTAATCTCCACAGGATTCTATCTGACCTAGGGTGGTATAATTATTTTGAATATCAGTCAAGTTTCTAACGTGGAATTGGAGTTAGCGGACTCTCACGTCATCTCTTTGGGGAACCCTCAGCAAGGATAGTGCTGTGTTTCCCATGTGACTCTGCCAGATGGTGAGAAGCATCTGAACCTTGGAGGGCAGATTACCTGTTGATTGCCTTCACCTGAGACTGGCCTGGAGAGGCGGGATGGAGATGATATGAAGCCAGAAGTAGACTCCTCACCCTGCCCCCCACCCCCCTGTTCTCTAACAGTCCATGAAAGCAGCCAGTTTTGTTTTTTGTTAAATTTACCTAGGAAAGTTATAGAAAGGATAAACTTCTTATTTCCTTGTAGGCTCAGAAAGAGAATTCACTCTGACCTAGTATTTTAAAATATGGAGCAGTGGCTGGGGGAGAGATGGGTGGATGAGAAGTGGACCAAAAAACTGGTCTGAGAACTTGAGAAAGTGGCTGAGAAGAATTTTCAGTCCCTTCTTCTTGATAGTGAGGCATTCTGTACAGTACTGCTGAGGGTTACAGACTCTGGGGTTTATTCTGGCTACTCTGCTAATTAATTCCAGCTTAGTCATTTCTTTGTGCCTTGGGGTATTGCCATAATAGATGCCCCTATAAGCCTGAATAAATAGATAAATGGATAAAGAGACTGGGCCTAAATGAAATGGGACTACATTTTCCCATTTTCCCAAGCACTACATGTCTTGAGTGCTGTATTGGCTAAGGCTATGATTTTAGCAATTGAGACATCTATAATCAAGTAGAAATGCCCGTGAAAAACAAGTGAGCAAATGCCAATGATTAGTTAGATTTTAAGCTAACGAACACGATTTACTAAATGACTTACTTTGGTATTTCATTTTCCAGATTTTTCAAAACTGCACCTACATTAATCTTGTTGAATTTTTTTGTTTCCATTTCTACATACCTCCCCCTTTTTGCCTGTTTATGGTGATTTCCCACAGTATGTTCACCTATACATCTGAAAATTTGAGAGCTCAATCGTCGGACTGCTTACTATGTTCAAGACAGTATCTTAAGTGCTATGGGGGATAAACATCTTGTCAGGGAGATACACATATACAGGTAACTTCAATATTAATAAGTATTGTGAGCTTAACAATTTTCTCTTTGAACAAAAATGAATTAACTTCAACCTAGAATGAGCATGAATTCACAGAGTAATAAGCACGTTACTAGTCAATGAAGAAAATGGGTAGGGTTAGGAAATGTCGAGTCTGAAGAGTGAGATCGTTTCAGGTGGAGAAAGCAGCATGAGGAAATGCAGAAGGTGGAACATGAATCATGTGTAATGAGGATTAAAAGTAGTTCAGTGGGGGCTTCCCTGGTGGTGCGGTGGTTGAGAGTCCACCTACCGATGCAGGGGACACGGGTTTGTGCCCCGGTCCGGGAAGATCCCACATGCCGCGGAGCGGCTGGGCCCGTGAGCCATGGCCGCTGAGCCTGCGCGTCCGGAGCCTGTGCTCCACAATGGGAGAGGCCACAACAGTGAGAGGCCCGCGTACCGCAAAAAAAAAAAAAGTTCAGTGGAAGAGCAGACCCATGGATGGTGAGAAGGATAAACATTTGGGTTTTTTCCAGGCTTTGGCTATTATGAATAAAGCCATTATGAATATTCACCTGCAGGTTTTTGTGTGAACGGAAGTTTTTCATTTCTCTGGAACAAATGCCCAGAAGTACAATTGTTAGATTATTATGGTAAACTCATGTTTAGTTTTGTAAGAAATGTCAAATTATTTCTCAGAGGGGCTGTACTATTCTTCATGTCTATCAGCAACATATGAGTGTTCCTCACCAGCAGTTGACACTAATCACTATATTTTATTTCAGCAATTTTGATACAAGTGCTATCATAAAATTTTGCCAGTAAATATAAACTTACAACAGAATTTTAAGGACTATGTAATATTCCATTTTACGTGGGAACTAACATTTCTTCAATCAATTGCAAATTGATGAGAATTCAGATTTTTTTCCACTTTTATAAACAACAGTCCAAAAAAGCATATATCTACTTGTGTCTGGTTATCTTACTGATTAAATTCCTAGGAGATGGAAGGCTGGTGTGTTCTTTTTTTTATGGCTTTTGATACCCCAGCATATGATTTGAGAGTCAAAAGCTTGGGTTTGAAAACTGATTCCATCAATAATACCTATATGGTTTTAGGCATGCTGTTTAATCTCTCTGGATTTTGGTTCCTTCATATGTAAAAAGGGGATGATAGTTTGTTTCATAAGACTGTTGAAAGTACTAGTTAGAATATTTTGTATAATGCAGCGCTCAAGAATCTTGAGCCTATACTCATTAAACACGAGGTCTACCTAGACTGAACTTCACACAGTGCTTTGAACAGAGTAGATGAAAGTACACTCATGTAGTTTATTTCATGCATCAATTCTGACCAGTGTGTTGGGCAACAGCATTGAGAAAAATCTTGGACTCGGCAGGAAAAATGCTCAGTGTGTGACCCCACAGTGGATTCTTCTACTGTGGGTAGAGAAGGGAGGATAGAGAAGTACCCATCCTGAGTGAGGTGTATCACTTAGCAAATGTGATTGTCAGAATATGTCATCAAGCTGGAGCCGTCTTCCTTACCCTAAACTCGTGTAGGAGGGCATGCAGAGTCCTGTAGTACTTGGAATATAGGAAGTTTTCTCCAAAGGTGACCATGGTATCAGAAGATGAAAACTTTTCTACCTTTAAGTTGAAGTGACGTTTGAGTGGATAAATATCTGGAAGCTACAGAAACTCAGAAATGGAGAACATTTGACACCTTGTTAAGAATTTAAAATATGGTAACTACTTAGAGGGCATTCCTTAGCAATGACTCTTCATGTGTCTGATTAGTACACATGAAATAGGTCGTCCATTTTCACAATTGTTGTATTATCATTATTATTATTTTTAGTGTGTTCAGTTTTCAATCTTGTGTGTGTCCCACTGTCACTGGTGTTCACAGGACTCCTCCAGGCCATGCATGTCACCCATGGGGACAGCTCTGTCCTATATCCATTCTTTCCTTTGTCTCCTTCCCAAAATGCCTCTGGTCTCTCCCCCATTTAACCTCTACGCTTATTTAAGAGGTCCATTCAATTTCTTCGTACTTTTCCATGACCTTGATTTCTCCCTCTTATGGACCCTAATATGTTTTACTTATTTAACACGTATGTATTTTGGGGTCATCTAATTTATTGCATCATTATTTAACATTCAAAAAATATATATATGACCAAATTTGAAGGTTCTTGAGAACAGAAAATGGTTTATGATTGCTTGTATTCCCCAGCATCTAAGTTAGATATTTTAGAATAGCTGCTAAGTAGATGTTAATTGAATAAATGCCCTTATAAACAAAGGTATGCATGTGAAATTATGAATGCGTGAACTAGTTGGAAATCTGGGATCTAGAAGTAAAAGCTGTCGTACTCAGTAATATCCGATGGTTTACATTGGGTTGGCCAAAAAGTTTGCTCGGGGTTTTCCCGAATGAAATTTTTGGCCAACCCAATATAATGAACTTTCTGCTTATGTATAAAAATTTCTTAACTCAGTTTTACAGGTTTTGATCTTGTTTACTGTGTTGTCAAGCTACTGAAATAGCTAATAACTGGGTGGTAAAGATATGTTTTCACTCCTAGCAATTTTTGTCAAGAACAGACAGCTATCTCTCTGTCTTTTTGTATTCATCTAAAGTTGGATGAGCTGGCCTTGCAAAGTTGAGGGTTGGCTTGCATGATTTCTGTTTGTGGCAGATGAGTGAATCCATGATTTGGGGAACGATTTACCTCCTGGAGGTCACAAGAATGGCCTCTGTGTAACGCCTACAATTCAAACTAGTAACACAAGAGAAAGCCAACCTCTGCTTCCACCAATTTGTTTTTAAAATAAAGAATAATGCTGTCAGTCAGCTGGTAGTTTTTTGTGAAAAATCATCCCTTCTGCTGTGTGTGGCCAGTGTTTCACCAACTGCTTCATTCTGTTCAGTTTACATGTCAAGGGCTCAGCAGCTAACTAAATCCTTAACAAAGGGAACTCACTGTGACACTGTCCCTGTCCATTTCCGACTGTAATATCTTTGGTTGGAAGTTGTTACATACTGTGTAGTTATGGCCAAGTGACAGATAATAAGAGCCATATCTATTCTAGTAAAGCTGTGAGATTACTTTTTCATGGCTTTCCAACCAAAATAAATGCAAATTGTTTTTCAAGGTTCAGTGTAAAGAGTGTTTTGAGTTAAAAGAGTTAAATGAATTATTGTTCACACTTTGACACATTGATTCTAACAAGTGACATCGTCATGTTGGCTGCAAACATTTCCAGTTGCCAAAGTATTTTCATATTGCCTTACAAGGACATGATGGACCAGTTTCCATCACCAAGTAAAGCACATGCATATGAGGTATGCATGTGAAATTATGAATTCTCTCCAGCCCTGGGATCTGGGCTCTGCCTGGCTCTGCGGATGTGACCACAGAACATTATGATTCAAGAAACAAAAGTGCCCCTTGGAGGACAGGGCAGATGCCACGGCCTCTCACCTTGGGTTGCGTTTCTTTGGCTCTGATGATGTTTGATGTTTGGCTGGATTAGGTCTCTCTCTCTGGGCAGAGTCTCTCCACACCACCCCACATTTCTCACAGAAGCTGAGCTAATGAGAGGAAGATGCCCTGTCTCACACTTTGGGGAATCAGTGTTCTCTTTGACCCTCATTTCCTTCATCTGTACAATAGGTTAGATATACCTATCACATAGGTAGGTGTGTTTAAGAATTAAAGGCAATATCATGAATATCAACTTAAAAAAATTATTTATTTATTTGGCTGCACTGGGTCTTAGTGGTGGCGTGCAGGATCTTCGTTGCGGTGTGAGGGATCTTTGGTTGCAGCGTGTGTGGTCTTTTAGTTGCGGCATGCAGGCTCTTAGTCGCTGCACGCAGGATCTAGTTCCCTGATCAGGGATCGAACCTGGGCCCCCTGCATTGGGAGCACAGAGTCTTAACCACTGGACCACCAGGGAAGTCCTAATATCAACTTTATTGTATAGGAGAGGCTCAGATTTTTTCCCCCTAATTTCCTTCTCTTAGCTCTTGGGGAACACTTTCAGGCAGGATACCAAATTAAAATCTCTATTTGCAAAACTTCATGGAATCGACCAGGTTAAAATGATTTTAAATGTCACAATCACAAAGCCATCAATAAAGGCCCTTCGAAGTGGGGAGAAAGCACTGCCCCAGCTCACTCATTGCAAAGGCATAGCTGAGTCCTGCTAGCACTTCCCATATACACTGACCCAAAACAGGATAGCCAATAAAATATAGGGCACAATATTTGGAACATACTTATACTGAAAAACTATTTGTTTATCTAAAATTCAAATTTAACTGCTATCCTGTATTTTATCTGAAAACTCTAGCCCAAATTCCTTTACACATTTTCTACTAGACAAATGGCTATTTTTGAGCTTATCCTTGATTACACTATTTCCTAGTCTGTCACCTTGATTTTATGTATATTAAGTTCCATTGGTTTACTGTGCATGACAGCAATTTCTACTAAGAATTTGCCACACTAAAAAAAAAATTAATGAAATCAACTTTATCTTCTTAAGAGACTCTAAGGTTACCATTCTTGTAAAATTGCATTAAGTGATCTAAAATAAGACCTCAGTTTGGTTTCTGTTACATTATCTTATATAGTAAAATAGAATAAATCTTTCAGTCAATATTCTACATCCTGTCTGTTCATGTTTTATCTCTCCAGCTCGGTTATTATCTACCTGGTTAGGGATTCTATGCTTCTGTTCACCAGATGTTGACGGTCATATGACCATCTCCTCCCTCTGTTATTTGTCTTCCCTTTTCTCACACAAACTTTAGTTTGTTTGTTCTGAGAGTTTTAATTTTGTGAAATTGAATTTTTCCCATCCTTTCCCTTCAGGACATAAACAGAGGAAAAGGCTCTTCTTAGGAAATATACTGAAGCATGAGGAGAGACATACTGTATGCCCCAGAGTTACCCTGAGGTGAGCTGGGGGTAGTGAATCAGAAGAGCTGGGTGTTCCAGAGTTACTTTTCCTCTGAGGCCACTGTGGCATGATGGGAAGGACACTGGATGTGCCATTCAAATCTTTACATTCAGGTCCTTGTCCTGAAACCTAGTAGTTATGTGTTCTTGCAGTAATGACTTGATATTCTGAATTTCACTCTTCTATGATATAGGAATAATAATATTTCCACAAATAACTGCTCTAAGAAATACAGTAATAGTCAGGAAAGTGACTTATTAACTATAAAGTATTATACCATTATAAGATATTAATTTTTCCATATTAAATTACAATTCATTATTCACAGGATAGTGTTAGAAACTTATAGATACATATACTTTTGTATACATATGTCTATTATACGTACGAAACAGCATCTGCCTTAAGACACTGATGTATATTCTTCACTAATTGTTTTTAATTCATCTTGAATAAAGTGATCTAAAACATGTCACAGAAGTTCTTTTTTCCATCAATTAGACCAGTAAAATCTGCTTTTCAGAAGAAAGTAAAACAACCAGGGTAAGAATACCACAAAGGATCCCAGAGACTTCAAGAACATTGTTGACTCTTTTGATAGAAAAAAGAACAGCCAGAATAAGCTTTCATTATTTACCAGGCATTAACAATTGACTAATTCTGCTTGATTCCCTTAATTACCCTCCACGAGCTACACCGCAGAAGCCACACCTCCATTCAGAGCCTGGGAAAAGGGCACCCCGGGTCTCTTCAATCACAAGAGACATACAGCTGTGATGCGAGTGAGGCTAGAGTTTCTGTCAGTAAGATGGAAACTTCTCTGTGTCTCTATGCTCAGGGCCTCTTTCATTCTGTTTCTGATTCTGCCATGAAAGAGCCCAGCCAGGGCTGATTATAAATCTGTGGTGAGATGCATATACTCATCTCGAATCTTTGTCTCAACTGATTAGTGTTTGGTAACCCCTGCATTCTACAGGGAATCATGCATTTCCATCCATGCTAGACATAAAATATCTGTTTTGACAGTCTTTGATGGTACTTAAATAGTACAGATTTTAAATAATCAAAGAGGGCTTATGTAATAACGTTTGAGGTCTCAAAAGTGCTTTTCTGTCAGCAAGGAGGAGAAAGATTTTTTAAAAAATAGGATCATAAAATGATAGAACTAGAAGATAGCATGGAGATGCCTAGACTTAAGCACTCAGTTTACAGATGGAAAAGGACATACAGAGGGAATAAAAGAAGCTAGAGTGGCTTGCCTAAATTCACATATCTGGTTAAAAAAACTAGTATTTAGCTCTCTTAGATCCCAATTAATTTTTCTTTCCAGTACAACTTTTAAACCTTTTAGATTCCTTCCTTCCCTCCCTCCCTCCTTTCCTTCTTACTTTCTTTCATTCTTTCTTTCCTTCTTATTACTATTACTATTATTATTTGTTATGATTATTATTTTATTATTTATTTAGGTTAATAAAGCATATACTTGGAGTCAGATAGGCTTTGTTCAGATTCTGGCTCTGTCACTTGTTAGCTGTGGAATCTTAGGTAAAGCTGTGTAGCTTCCTTATGCTTCAGGTTTTCAGCTATAAAATGGAGAAAATAACACTATTTATCTCATAGGGATAATAAAGATTAAACGATCAAAGAGGAAAACATATGTAAAGACTCTTTTCTGAACCTAGCTCAGAAATATTTGCCATTATTATTATGAATCCACTTTAATTCATGTAGATTTTAAGAATTAAATTAATAAAGTATGCTAAGTGATTCTTTTATCTCACATATTGGGATGATTAAAAAGTCAATATGTAGTTTTAATGGGAAAATATAATTAGATCAAAATTACCAGAATTCAGCTCCAAAGATTGTTGTAAGCAGTGAAAATGTGAAAGTAATCATAGATAGTTATGTTTGAGGGAAAACCTGAGCAAAGAATAAATTATTGAGAGAAGATATGGAAGTCATATATTTTTTTTTCAAGAGAACTGTAGTACAATACTCAAATAGATTTGAATCGTATATCTGCCACTTAAAAATCATGTAATCTTGGGCAAATTTCTTAACGTTTCGTGTTGGTGTTCTTATTTTCCCTAGCTTTACTGAAGTATAATTGATAAATAAAATTTTTTATATTTAAGGTATACAACATGATGATTTGATATATGTATACATTGTGAAATGATTACTACAGTCAAGCTAAGGAGCACATCCATTGCCTCATAGAGTTACAATATTTTTCTTGTAGTGAGAACACAAGATCTATTCTCTTAGCAAATTTCAAATATACAAAACCATACTATTAGCTATTCTGTGTTGGTGTTCTTATGTATACCACATGGGACAGCTGTCAAAATTAAATAAGACAACATTTATCAACTATGTACAGTAGAAAATAAAGATGATAATAATCGGTCAGGTAATAGAGTTGGGATAAATAGTAGTAGCAACCAGGTCAGCATCTAATGGTGGAGAAACAGTACATACTCATAGATGCAGTGTCTAGAAAAATGTATAATGCTTTAGAAGCACAGGTATAACAGGTCACGCTGTCACATTTTAGACCAGGGACTAGCCAACTCCAAATCCTGTCTCTATGACCCAGAGGTTTAGAATGATTTTTACATTTTTGAGTAGTTGAAAAAAATCAAAAGATGAATGATATATTATGATATGTGAAAGCTGTACAGAATTCAGATTTGAGTGTCCCTAACTGGAGTTTATTGGCATACAGCCATGCTCACTCATTTCATGTTGCTTATGGCTGCATTTATGTTACAATGGCAGAGCTGAGTGGTGGCAACAGAGCATATCTGGTCCACAAAGCCAACCTTATTTACTGTCTGGGCTTTTACTGAAATCATTTGCTAACTCCTGTTTGAAACTGAAAAATCACCTGTGAGAGAATGTATTTCCATCAGACCCAGAACCAGAGACTGATATCACAGAAGAATGCATCAAGAGAGAGGGGAGCCTTTCCAAATTCCGCAAATAAACCGAAGCAGATCAAGAAACAGTTGAGGAGAGTTGTGTATGCCAATGGCTGCTCCCAGTGCGTGGGAAAGAAGATGGTAGAATAATGGTCCTTATGAAAGAATGGAGGTTCTTTCAAAGAAAAGGCTAACAAATGGGCAAAGGGGGAAATGTTTTCTTAGAAAGGAAATGTGCTTCTGTCTTCCCTATATCCCATAGCTTAGGCTGTTCTCGATCCTCTGCACTATAGGTTGGACTCCCTAGAAAGCAATCAGATCACAGCCAGTGGGCAAATTGCCCCACAGTTGTGGCTGCTGAGGGAAACAGACCGTTTTTGGAAACTCTGCCTGAGGATCTAGCATTAGGAGATTAAAATGTCTACGTGAGAAAAAACAACCTACAGAATGGGAAAAATATTTGCAAACCATACCTCTGATAAGGGGTTACTATCCAAAATATATAAAGAACTCATAGAACTCAATAGCAAAAAACCCCAAATCATCCAGTTAAAAAATGGGCAGAGGACCTAAATAGACATATTTCCAAAGAAGATATACAAACGACCAACCCAACAGGTACAGGAAAAGATGCTCAACATCACTAATCATTAGGGAAATGCAAATCAAAACCAGGATGAGATATCACCTCGTGCCTGTTAGAATGGCCGTCATCGAAAAGACAAGAGCTCAAAAATGCTTGGGAGGATGTGGAGAAAGGGAACCCTTGTGCACTGTTGGTGGGAATGTATTAGGTGCAGCCACTGTGGAAAAGAGCATGGAGGTTCCTCAAAAAATTAAAAATGGGACTCTACCATATGAGCCAGCAATTCCAGTGCTGGGAATGTATCTGAAGGAAGTAAAAACACTATGCTGAAGAGTTATCTGAAACCCCAGGATCACAGCAACGTTATTTACAGTCACCAAGACACGGAAACAACCTACGTGTCCACTGACAGATGAATGGATAAATAAATTATTGTATATATAACAATATTATTCAGCCATAAAAACAGAGGAAATTCTGCCTTGAAACCACATGGAGAGACCCTGAGGACATTATACAAAGTGAAATAAGTTAGAGAAAGACAAATACTGTATGGCTTCACTTATGTGCGAAAGGAAAAAAAAAAAAATCTCGTAGAAAAAGAGATCAGACTTGTGGTCACCAGAGGCGGGGGGGAGGGGGAGGGAGAAGTTGGATGAAGGTGGTCAGAAGTACAAACTTCCAGTTAATAAGATAAATAAGTAGCACTAGGGATGTAATGTACAGCACGGTGACTACAGTTAACACTGCTGTATTGTGTATTCGAAAGTTGTTAAGACAGTAAATCCTAAGAGTCCTTATCACAAGGAAAAAAATTTTTTATTCTTCTTTTTTTTTTTGGTATATGAGATGACAGATGTTAACTAAACTTACTGTGGTAATTTCATGGTGTATGTAAGTCAAATCATGCTTAAATGTATACAGTTCTGTATGTTAACTATATCTCAATAAAATTAGGGAAAAAGGCTCACGTGCGGGATTGGTTGCACTAAATTAAAAAATGTACGTAAATTAGAGACAAAACATCCCATATCGCCTCAGCGGACCATGCACCACTCTCTTTTCCATATATCCCGTTCTATACCAGTTCCCCCAATACTATGTGAATTCTCCTTTCCCAACACATTTGCTCAATCTGTTTCCTCAATCGGAATTTTCATCCTTTGCTATAAAAATCTTTTCCAGCTTTCAAAACCCTATCAATTTCCTCCTTTTCGAGAAAATTCTTCCTGTACAGCAGTTAGAGTTGTTCCTTCCCTCTACTGTCTTTCCATACTTCTTCAGATGCACCTCTGTTTCATTCTTTATTCTATTCTTCTTACTTGGCTCATATGGCTCATATGCGTGGCCGCACCCATTACTGGACCATAAACTCCTTAAGAACAAGACCAGGGGCTGCTGTTTTCTGCCCCCTGTCCTTAAGCTGAGTATTTTGAGCATGGTGGAGGCCTAATGAATAGCTGTTAAAGTGAATTGCTAAAGTCATTTCTCCCCCTTTCTCCTTTTCCGTTTCTCCAAGGTGGAGCTGTCCTCAAAAAAAGTGGCAGGGAAAGTAATGAGTGCTATTAAAGCTCAAGGGGTGTTGAATTGGGTCGAAGGGCAATACAATCCCAAGTCTCTACATATTAAAATATTGTACAATTAACCCTAAATAATTCTCACTATGTAAAGAGCAATTAACACACATTGAACTAGTCATTAAACATGAATATAGAAAAATGTTCTCTTCTGAATAGCTGATTTGTTTCTTACAGCAGTAAACTTGGAGACATTTTTTTAGTTATTTGTTGGAAAAATCAGCTTTTTCAGGGATAGACAATTAGCTAGAGCAGGTGAGTTGATCCCGTGAGGCGAACCATTGCTTGCACAGATTATACTTAGCACTTCAGGTGTTTAATTGAACTCTGAAGTAGAACCAGAACAGGATGGATATAACAGCAAAAAACCATTGTATCTGGCATAGTCAACAGCACCTTTTAAATCTCATCCCCTTAAAGCTGGAAACATTAGTAGCCCCTGCACCCAGATGGCCTAATATCTCTTAACTTCAAAATGAAGGGTCCCATTTGAGAGCCTATTTTTGATGCAGGCAGATCTTTACAACTAAATTCTAAGCAGTTGCTCACATAGAAATCACTCAGGAGAAAACAGAAAGCGACCACAGTTATAAAAACAAATGTGCGTGGACGTGTGAAATGAAGCTGCCAAATACCTCACCCTGTCGGTTTCATTCTGAGGGGTGCCCATCCGTTTTATGAGTCAGATGGAGAGCAGTGCCTGTTAGGATAATGCATGAATAACCCATATTTTTAAGGGCATGCTTTGTGTTTTACATAATAAAGCAGAGAACCAAGTAGAAAATTACTTGCTCAGTTTGCCTGAGACCAAAATTCAGTAGGAATCAGTTACCTGGCTGATGGGATGTAAGCTCCGGAGTGGTACCTATCGGGTCTGTGAAACAGTCCAGTCATAGGTAGCTGTATTTTCACATCCTTAGAACAACAAATATTTATGACCGAGACCATTTTGTGTTGCTTCGTGAATTCTTTTGCTAGAGGTAGAGGAGTGAGACGTCATTTTTTCCTCTCTCAAAGGGAGACCTATATAATTTAAAATAAGACTGGAAAAAAGTCTTCCACTTGGCAAGGAATTAAAGCTGGATATGTCCAGCTTTATGGATATGTCTTAGTGTCTCTCCACATTTTGTAAATGTCCTTGTATTTTTTTGCTAATTGCTTGATTATGAAGACTTTTCAAAAATCAAATACTTTACATGGCTAAGTAGTAAAAGTTTAATTTAAAAGCATCAGAACTTGACATAATTTTAACTTAAAATGAGCCTCCTGGGTTAAGTAAATTCTACTTTTTTTTCTGGGTCACTAACTATCATATACTTTCCTGTTTAAAAACATTACTTTGGGCCACATCTAAAATTCTTTCATTTTTCTCTCTCTCTCTCCTTCTTAGAGCTAAGTATCTAACTTGAGATCTTAAACTTTAGCTGCTATTAAGGAACCCAATTTGAGGGCAGACGTCCTTTCTCCTTTGGGGATGTACGTACCTCAGGGTTCAGAGATGATAGAAAGCACTAAATATTGAGAAAGTAGAGCTGGAGAAGGGTTCCTCCAGGGCTCAGTGACTCCTTACTTATATTTTTCTTTGCCCAGTACTGAGCACAGTGCCTTGTACATAATGAAAACTCAGTAAATATTTGTGGAATAAAAAAAAATAGGAATTGGGGCATGTGCCATTTATTAGTTGTGTGGCCTTGGGCCACACACACAACCGCTTGGACTTCAGTTTTGATTGTTTTTATCTGTGAAGTGATGATCTTTCAATTACATGGTCTGTCAAGTTCCTCTTAAGTTTCAGCATTCTGTAATTCCATAATAACTTGGCCATAACAGAAAAGAAATGACTGCTGAAGTGGCAAAAACACACAAAAGCCTCAACTGGAAAGCTTTCTTTTTTTTAAGCTATTATAGAATCTAATCTCCCCAAGCAATAATACATAGCCTCCTGGACTCTTGATGGACCACCTATGAGCTCTCTGTTCATTTACTTAGAGGAAAATTCATATAAAGCTGTATCTTAAGGTGGATTATCTTTGGTAACTCTCGAAATGAATGCTTTGATTAAACAGGAAAGTAGTATCTTGATAAATGAATATTACTGTGCAGGTCAGCCTTAAATAACAGGCAAAAACGGAGTGGACCTTTATTTTTATGGTTGCTAAATCACACTGAGCTCAATTCAACCTAAAATCAGGCAGCAAGAGGACTAATAAGTCTGAACCCTTGGTTAGCAGACCTAAACAAGATTATATTCTAATTGTCCAAGGAGTTCTCAAAGGCAAATCAAGCTTCTGTCAGCCACCCCTCACATACTCAAGTTCCTGAAAGTAATTAAAAAGTAAAATATTTTCATTTTAATAAAGCTGTAATGTGTACTGGTGTCTAAAATTACCCACAGTCAATTACACAAACACCCAGAATGATTTTTTTTTTGCCTTCCTTGTCACCAGTTAAAGGCATGAAATAAATTCTATCGCATTTTACCTTTACAAGAATATTTTGAGATTAATTAAAATAATATGAGTGAGACATAAGAATAGAAAATTAAAACTATCGTATTACTTTTTTAGTTCTTATTCTCTGCCATACTAGGCATGGTAGAGATATTACCTGTAATTCCTATGACAACCCTGAATGATAACTTTTCTCCCCATTTAATATAAAATTGAGGTTTTTTTTTTTTTTTTTTTTTTTTTTTGCGGTACGCGGGCCTCTCACTGTTGTGGCCACTCCCGTTGAGGAGCACAGGCTCCGGACGCGCAGTCCCAGCGGCCATGGCTCACGGGCCCAGCCGCTCCGCGGCATGTGGGATCCTCCCGGACCGGGGCACGAACCCGTGTCCCCTGCACCGGCAGGCGGACTCCCAACCACTGCGCCACCAGGGAAGCCCTAAAATTGAGTTTTTGAGAGCTTTATCCATTCATAGTTACGTAATCAGTAAGTTCTAGAGTCATGATTTGAGCCAGGTCTTTAGGGCTCCAAATTCAATAAACATTACAAGTTTACTAACATGAAAGTCAACTCCTTGGACAACTAGAATACAGTCTGGTTTAGGTCTGCTCACTGAGGGTTCAGACTTATTGGTCCTCTTCAGAAGCTAAAGCAAGCCGCCAACATAAAATTTGGGGGAAATCTATATTTTTCTTAATTATTTCACTAGAGAGTAAAAGGAAAGCTCAGCTCATTGCATTGAGCCACATGGATGAAACAACAGAGATTGAATGAAATAGAGGAAAGAAATCAGTGATCACAATTCTGAGCCTTGATCTCAGGCAACACAATGGTCACACACAATTTCTACATAGCTGGGTGCTGATGGTGTCAGATTAATGCCAGATGCTCCAACACTGCAAATGACAGATTTTGAATTTAATATCTCAAAACATCTTAATGCTCAACAACTATATAACAGACCTAAAATTATAGGATAAAACTCATTTTCCCCCCCAAAATATTTTAGTGTTTAATACCACCACTTTCTGAGTTTGAGTTCTCAAATTCAGGACTTCAGTCCAGTGTGGGCGGAAGTTCATCCTTCTCAGCTGCCCTTGAACGTCATCCACATGGCTCTGCTGTGAAAACCCTCTCAGATAGGAAACTGGCGCTGCACTGCCTGTGGCTTATTTTCACCTCCCTTTGAATCATATGATGAACATCTTGAAGTGGGACCAGAGGGGAGGATGGATGCAGACTTTGAGTGGGAGCTTTCTTCTGTCACTTTAGATGGCGAGCTGGACTACCAAGAGAGAGAAAAGATGCTTTTATGGTTGAGAGAGGCCAATAAATGGTGAAGCTAATTTGAAGCCGTGCTTCTGACTAGGAATAAAATAAGCCAAGCAGGCGATAAATCAACGCTCTTTACGTTATGGACTAGAGCTCTGCCAGAGGGGGTGTATCCGAAGTCTCCTTACAGTAGTGATGAAAGGACAGCGATTTTGCTCTCAGCTTTTAAATGAAACCTCTTCATGGCCTAATTGTGTCAGCTGCTTGATCCTTCTCTTTCCAGGACACCCTCCTGGAATGGATGACACCCTCCAATTATGTGGCTTCTCTCTGTAGTGTCCTCAAAAACCATTTGAGACATCAGTGTTGGGAGTCTCTCTCATTAGAGGGTTAGCTCAACATAGAGGGTTTCTGTAACCTTTACTATTTGAAATTTAGCCCTTGGATTCTTGTGACTGGTCATGTTCAATTCATGTTTTAAAATGGAATTCATTCAATTCCATTTCACTCAAGTTCCTAGTAGAGGATATTAGTACTGCGAAATATATCAATGGCAATAATTCTCAAGAGCAGTATGGTTTTTCTCATATCTTTTTTGGTTTCCAGAGAGTGAGTTCAACTCACAAAAGTACCTTAACTCTCCAAATCCCATTTTAATGACCCAGGACACATTAGGGCCAAAATCTACAGTTAAGTCTTAGGCAAGAAGAAAGGCGATCATCAATAGGTCCCAGTCTCTGAGGCATTTTGGTTTCAGATGAAGCCATTGTGATTTCCTGGGGGAGGGGGATCTAGTGAGGGGTTCTCGCCACATAATTCAGCACTGGAAAAGCGGGGGGCGAGGGGCTTTCCTTCAGAAGTTAGACAAAGTGTTTTCTGAGGGGGTCATGAGACCCTCCAAGTGATAAGCATGAGGATCCCCAGTGGGTACCTGGCAGTTTAGGTCAAAATAAGGATTTGCAGGTCCTTGCTAATGGCTTACGTGGAGCAGGTAGGCGAGACAGGATTCCAGCGCTGCCCCTCAAACTCCTGACCCCCTGTGTTCAATCAAAGGCTAATCTAGGAGCTGCTTGGCAGGGTCTGGACAGGTGGAATTAGTGTCACTAAATCAGCTGCCCTAGAAATGGGGAGATTATCCTAGAAGACTGGGGTGGCCCAGTGCAAGCACATGAGTTGCTTATAAGTAGAAGAGCTGCTCAGAGGACTGCAGGGGGAGAGGGAGCAGGAGAGACCCCGAGTGTGGGGCAGGCTCGGCCAGTGCTGGGGGCTGGAAGCTGGAGAAAGGTGGCCCCCAGCCAAGGAATGTGAGTGTCCCCTGCAAACTGAGAGACCTCAGTCCTACAACCCCGTGGCACTGGATTCTGCCAACAGCCCGAGTGAGCTTGGAAGCAGACCCATCCCCAGACGCCCCAGCAAGGGACACAGCCCTCCCACCATCTGTGAGCCAGAGCAGAGTCAGCTGTGTGGGACTTGTGGCCTCAGACTGCGAGATAAGAAATGGTTGTTGTTTTAGGCTAAGTTCTTGATTTTTACAGGGGTGACAGAAGGTGAATACAGCAACTGACTCGTGCTTTGTCACTTAGTGTCCCTCCGCTCTGAAGGTGTACTGAATAACACGGAAGATTTGTTGCAGGGAACGCCTGACATGGGTGAGACAGAGCCCGAAGGAGAAGGGTGTGGCACTCAAGTAATCTACACACCTGTGACAACAGACCCGGAGGGGAAAATGAAACAAACATACAAAAACTCACCCTAGCGGTGTATCCCCTTAATGTCGAGCCTTCTTAATTCCTTGCCTAGCTCCTCTTGGGAGCTATAGCTCTAACCAAACACAGATGCCCCTAGGGTTCTCTCTGCCACCCACAAGAAGTGAGGGACGAGGGAAGGGTGGGCATGAAGGGCAGGGGCCAGAAAGGAACGATTAAAGGGTTTGGGGAACGTGGCTTGAATTCCACTCACAGCAGCTGGACTCATCGTCCCCCCAGGATTGACCTGGTGGTGATGGCTTTGGAAAGGAAGCGGGATGTTTGAGCTGGAATGCCCATCAGTTGCCTACTTTTCTCTACTATATTCAAGATGATTCCCACCTGCCTCTGGAGTACAGTGTGGGTATCGCTGGAGGGCAAGGGTGATGGTTACTTTGCACAGTTACTGCTGGGGTCCACAGGAGCTGCAGATACTAATCAGCTTAGAAACTTGCTTCTCAAACTTTGAAGGGCATGTGTACTGTGACTCCATTTCAGTTTCCAAACAAACCATCATTCATGTGAATGAAAAACGCCTTCTAGCTCCTCGTTAAAAGTTTCCTTGGTTCCACACCAGAGCTCCTGATTAAGATGTAGGGTGAGGGTGGAGAATGCATTTCTAGCAAGTTCCCATGTGATGCCAATGGTGAAGGTCCAAGGAACACACTCTGAGATGTCACTGGCCTAGACTGTTATTTAGAAATGACAAAAACAATCATGGAGCATATGATGGGAGACAGCTCCTTGAAAAACTTGGACAAAGATGAGAAATCATAGAACAAGCCCCCTACTAAAGAATTAATGGCAAAAGAGAACAGAAAAGAAAAAATAACCATCATCATTCACCACAATATTTGAGAGGTTCTTTACTGATAACATAAAACCTTATGTGAAAGAAGCAACTGAAGAGAGAAATATTTTTTGAAATTAAGAAAAAATGATTGCTAGCAAAAAATGATCAGATTCATGGAGGGGCAGAATGACCACTTTTCTAATTTCAATTTAGTTGAACTGGAAAAGGAATTTGAGGAATACTCTTAGAAGACAGAATAAAAGATAATAGAGATATTTTGAGAAAAATGATAAACAATAAACTCTGAAGAATTGAGCTAGGCATACCAAAATCTACACGGTAGTTTTATCCGGGAAGAGAAGGAACAAAGGAAAAACTACAGTTAAAAAAAATTGAAAGAATTTCCTAAATTGAAGGAAAAAAATCGAGTTAGATCTTAAAGATTCTTCTAACCCCAGTTAAAAATAGTAAAGAAAATATTATTATTTCCAGGTGCAATTTCTAAATTCTAAGAATAAAGAAAAAAATTCCAAACACTTTCAAATAAGGAGGGGAAAAAACAAAAACAAAACGACACCCCCAGGGCTTCCCTGGTGGCGCAGTGGTTGAGAGTCTGCCTGCCGATGCGGGGGACGTGGGTTCATGTCCCGGTCCGGGAGGATCCCGCATGCCACGGAGCAGCTGGGCCCGTGAGCCATGGCCGCTGGGCCTGCGCGACCCGAGCCTGTGCTGCGCAACAGGGAGAGGCCGCAGCGGTGAGAGGCCCGCGTACCGCAAAAAAAGAACAAAAACAAAAACACGACACCCCCAAAACAAACAAACAAAAAACAGGCCATCCACATTGGAAAGAGAATCAACCGGGTGTCAGATTTCTCATCCCTAAAACTAAATTCCTGC
>NW_006785319.1:667371-689271 GCF_000442215.2 Lipotes vexillifer
GCCAAATCCTGCCTCCAGAGCACTCTGTTTCCTTTTGCCTTGAGGCTCTCGTCCAGACGGTCAAATGTCTGGGTCTTTCTCTTCATCCAGGTACCAGGTCACATAGCAGCTCCTTGGAGAGAGAAGCTGACCCGACCACCATCTGAAATGGTGCCATCACAGCCTTCTAGGCTCACACCTCATCTCACTCCCTTCATAGTGCATCTTGCTGTCTGAAATGATTATTTTATTGGTTGCTCGTGTGCCTATCTTTCTGCAGACAAAGAGAAGATCCTGCAGGGCCTTGTCTGGTTGATTTTATTGTGCGTCCTCAGAGGCTGGATCAGTGTTGGACACCTTGTCGACATTCAGTAAGTATTAGTTGAATGAATCAATTGATGGTCCACTGTATCTGTTAGGCAGAAACAATCACCAGGGTATCTCAGGAGCTTAGTGCAAAAGAGCTTATCAGTCATGCAATCTATACATTCATTCCAGGTACGATGAGGTTTCTGTTCCAGGTTCCCTACTGACTATGAAACCCCAAATACACTGACAACCATGGCAGAAAGAAAAAGAATGGCAGACTACATTATGGTTCTCCAAAATTCCACCCCCAAATGACTCTGGTCCTTCCTGGTCATATTTCACTAGCCAGAGCATCACTTGGCCAGATCCAACTTCACAGGGACAGGAAAGGACAGTCCTACAAGGTGTCAGGGAAAAATACTTGGAAATGTTTGGTAACTAGCAATAATGACCACTGCATATAAGTGAAAACTGTTCCCTCTGCTTTTGACAGTGGTTCCCCCTTCCATTTAGATCTCAGCTGGAATGTTCTATCCATAGTAAAACAGGTTTTCTGCGTTTTTTTTAAATCCCCTAAGCCTGTTGCTTCTGAAATTTAACATGAATGTGAATCACCTGGGGGTCCTACTAAAATGCAAGTCTGGGTGGGGCCTGAGATCCTTCTTTCCTAACTGGCTCCCAGGTGGTGCCAGTGCTCCTGGTTTGCAGACCTCACTCTGAGTAGCCCGGTTTCAGGAGGCTCTGGATGCCTCTGTTATACTCTCTCAAATAACCAGGCATCCTTCTTTATAGCACTTTTCTTAGTCTGTAATTAGACCTTCATTTGCCTGAGTATTTGAGCATCTATTTCTCCCCCAGACTCTGAGCTCCATGACATCAGGGACTGTCCATCCCCTCCATGTGATGAAGGTGCTTGATTAATATCAGCTGGACTTAAAAACGGCTGAGTTCCTAGATTTCTAGGGATTGTCCATATTTCTAGGTAAGTCCCAGAAGCACAGGAACTTTGCTGGAGCAGTCAGTGGCCCTGAAATCAGCATGCAGTCTTTGGAAGGTGCTATGGTCTGAATGTATACATGCCCCAAATTCATGTGTTGAAACCTAATGCCCTAACGTGATGATGTTGGGAGGTGGGGCTTTGCGGAGGTCATTAGGTCATGAGGGTGGAGCCCTCGTGAGGCATTAGTGCTGTTATAAAAGACGGCTGGGAAAGCTCCCCTGCCTCTTCCACCGGTGTGAGGACACAGTGAGACGTTGGTTGTCTGCAATCCAGAAGAGGGTCTTCACCGGAACCCGACTACTGTGCTGGCAGGATGACCTTGGACTTGCAGCCTTCAGAACTGTGAGCAATACATTTCTGTTGTTTATAAGCCAGCCGGTGTGTGGTATTTGTTATAGTAGCCTGAACGGACTGAGGAGGGACTTTGTGGCAAAGTACTCCTTTGAGCCCTGCCTATATAGTGGATGTATATTAGCATATAGTTGTAAGGACTGTTCCTTTTGGTACTTGGACACTAAAATGTCACAGTGTCAGCTAAGATATTTGGTGAAAGCAGTAATTGGTCTATATTTGCTGCCGGGTTCTCATCTTTTATATTCCTAAAGTTCTTCTGGTGATTCCCAGTGTTGTCAATTTACTCACTGTATTAGAGTTCTCCAGAGAAAGGAACCAACAGGATGTGTGTATGTAGTATATACGAGAGCGCGAGAGAGCAGTTTACTTTAAGGTGTTGGCTAGTGCAGTTGTGGAGGCTTGGTGAGTCAATAGTCTGATGCAGGAAGCGAGCAGGCTGGAGACTTGAAAAAGGGTTGCAGCCAGTCTGCTCTGAGGACTCTTTCTCGCTCACGGACGGTCCGTCTGTTCTAGAACCTCAACTAATTGGGTGAGGTCCATTCATGTTACAAGGGCAATCTGCTTTATTCAAAGTCCACGGGTTTAAATGTTAACCTCACCCCCAAAACACCTTCACAGAAACATCTAGAATAATGTTTTATTAACTATCTGGGCATCATGGCCTGGCCAAGTTGATCCATAAAATTAACCATCGCACTCACCTTTCACCTAGTTAAGAATGAGTCAAATCTCCTAGTGACAATAACTACCTTAATAAACCAGTTTTGAAATCTCTAAAGTAGGTCAATTTCATATTCATCTGTGATTTGAGTTCATTTAGCACTGTTATTAGGACTTATTTTTAACAGCCAGAGCAGGCTCAGAGGGAAGAGGACAAGCGAATTACCATCTCGTTTGAGGTAATATTCATATTTCTTCCTTCCTCTCGAGCGCCTTTTAATTTTCTGCTCTAATTTATAGCACGATAATTAGGAGTTCCGATGATATACTTGAGCACAGTGTGTGCTTATGGGTAAATGGGGCCGTGACTAGACCGTGCACTTTGGGTTCACGGGACTTTGCAAGGTCCACGTGCTCCGCCCTGGTAGGTGAATGATGAGCAGCTGCTTGAGCTTCATCTCTGTGAGCCAGACCTGCAAAGGGCAGGCCGCTGAGCAAAGCTTAGGAAAGTAGGGACAAGGGTGCCCCCCACTTGTTCAATGAGAGCCCTTCTCCCTCTGGCTCTGAGGTTCCCTTCCTTGAGGTCCGTGTCTCAGGTGACAGCTGTGAGGAGAGATGCTAATGACCCTGGAAGGGCAGCACACTTGATGCCTTTGGCTTCTGCGAGGAGATGAAACAGATGTCTGCTTGTCTGATGCTTCAGTTCTGTGGCCTGACGGAAGCGCTGCCCAGTATCAAATCTGGAGGATGGTCTAGTGGGCCTTCCTGTCACATGACCCCCAGGGCGAGAGGGTGGTGTCCGTGCTGGGGACCAGCGGTTATGAAAGGGGACAGGAAGGAGTGGTTTTCATAATCCTCAGCGACTGCAGCTTTACTTTGTCTCGATGTAAACCAACTTTGTGATCCTGCCTGAGCTGACGAAACAGGCTTTTACACAAACAACACGCTTTACAGAGAACAGCTGACTGTGACCCATTCCTGAATATATTGAAAGGAAGCAAGAAAAGGAAGGCTGAGGCTCGAGGAGCAGAAGACGAACTAGCCCAGCGGGGATGTTCACGGGCTTGGTGTGAGTATCAGTCAGGAAGCAGCCAGAGAAGCAGAGCCAGTTCGAGCAATACTGATACTGATTTAGATTTAGAGATGTGTGCAAGGAATTGGCTTGTGCACTTGTGGGAGCTGGTGACACGAGTCCAAAATCTGCAGGGTGGCCAACAGGAAGGGCAGGCTAGGACTCCTGGAGATCAGTGGACGCTTCTGTCCACAGGTGGGATTTCTTCTCCAGGGAAGCCTCCGCTCTAATAAGGCCTTTCGGCTGATTGACTCAGACCCGCCCAGATTAGCTGAGACAATCACCTGGACTTAACATCACTTCATTACAGACTGGCATTGCATCTACGCAATAACTTCACAGCGGCAGCATCTTAGATTAGTGCATTTGGGATAACGGAGGACTGTAGCCCAGCCAAGTCGTTGCCTCAAAAATAAGCAGTGTTGAGGGACTTCCCTGGCGGTGGGGTGGTTAAGAATCCGCCTGCCATTGCAGGGGACACAGGTTAGATCCCTGGTCTGGGAAGATCCCACATGCTGCAGAGCAGCTAAGCCCGGGAGCCACAACTACTGAGCCTGTGAGCCACAACTAAACTACTGAAGCCCGTGCGCCTAGAGCCTGTGCTCTGCAACCAGAGAAGCCACCACAATGAGAAGCCCGTGCACCGCAACGAAGAGTAGCCCTCACTGGCCGCAACTAGAGAAAAGCCCATGCGCGGCAGCGAAGACCCAACACAGCCAAAAACAAATAAATAAAAAATCATTAAAAAAAAAAATCAGTGTTCAAAAAGCCCGACACTTAAATATGCATGTCTGTTTGAGATTTATGCCTTGGGCTCCTTTCTTTGTGAACTGAGAAAACTATAGTGTCTATGTCATAGGACTTTTGTGTGGATGGGATGGGATTAAATTATCTAATACATCTATGCAGTTTACAACAGTCTGGCACAAAAGAGCAGTCGGTACATATTTGGCATTGTTATTTGTTAAATGATTTGTACTCTTCCAATCCTCATCTCAGTTATTGAATTTCATGGTCCTATAAACTCTTCTAAGCATGAGATTTTTTTTTCTTATTTATTTATTGACTGTTTTTTTTACACCTTTATTGGAGTATAATTGCTTTACAATGTTGTGTTACTTTCTGCTTTATAACAAAGTGAATCAGTTATCCATACACATATGTTCCCAAATCTCTTCCCTCTTGCGTCTCCCTCCCTCCCACCCTCCCTATCCCACCCCTCTAGGTGGTCACAAAGCACCGAGCTGATCTCCCTGTGCTATGCGGCTGCTTCCCACTAGCTAGCTATTTTACGTTTGGTAGCGTATATATGTCCATGCCACTCTCTCACTTCGTCCCAGCTTCCCCTTCCCTCTCCCCCACCCCATGTCCTCAAGTCCATTGGATGAAAAACAAGTAGAGAGAATTTAAATGATTTGTCATCAACATATCTGTTGGAGGTCATGCAACCAGGGCTGGAAACCATGTTTGTTCTATTCTGGTGCTTTTTATGGCTGAGATGGCTGTGTCACCATGGGTGTTGCTGCCGTTACCAACATGAGGTTTTTCAGAACTTTTAAATCATTTCTACATAAACCAGAATAAATCACAGTTAGTTACCTATGTTACAAAACGCAAGGTTTAGCTGGAGTCACCCCATCTTTTCGGATTTCAACGCAGTTTGATTCAGACTCCCATCAGTGTATGGTGGAGAGCTCAGCGTCCTTCTGTTGTCATGGGGGATTCTCGGGAGGCCATTCCTGGCTTTGTCCCTTTTCTTTTTCCAAGTCTGAAATGCAGCCCCCTTGCCCTGGTGCCCACCAAGGCATTTCTGAGTGCAGTCGACCTTGTGGAATGGTAGCAACGTGGTTTTCTACACGGACAGACCACAGTTTCCCTTAACCCACGCAAATCTGTTGCTCTTCCCACAGACTGTCCCTATTACATGTGGCTTTGACCCCCTCTCTCCTCCTCTGCCCAACTCTCTTGCTGCTAATCCACACTCTTGTGTTCCAATTACTATTTTTGTAGCGTTGTGACCATGTCCTGGGGGGAGGTTAGGTGCTAGGAGTGAGTTTGTTACCAACTAATGTTCTTGGACTCTTTAATCAGTAGAAACTGATAAGACCAGAGGAGAAATTCAGGCAAGGCTTTACTGGGACTCAGGCTGCAGGGAAAACAAGGAACAGGTACGCTTGTTCGCTCCCCGAGGGGGCGGGGAGCTGGCCCCTTAAATGGGGTGAGCGTGGGGGCGGATTGCTGGGTCGGGCTGGGGGACTGGCTTAGGAGGTCTGCCCATCCTCTTGGTGGCGGTGTGTGCAGGGGGCATGCGCAGTACCCTGCTTTTGCTCTGCTCTTCAGCAGTGGCAGCTGGCTTTTTGGTCTTTTTGTATCTTGTCCATAATTTGCCCCAACTGTACATGCACGCAGTTATTTTTAGTCCCTTTATAGTTCCTTTATATCTGTTGCTCGGGGAGACGTTTGTCCAGGTACAAGCACAACAGCAAGGCGTCCCAGGTCCCAGCCTGTTTCAAGTTCACACCCTTCCCATCCATATACACCCCGAACTGCCTAACGGTGTATTTTCTAAGCAAAGCCAGTTCTCTTCCTAAAGAAACTTAAAAAAAAATCCTCTTATTCTAACAAGAAATTCATTTTTAGGCAATACCTGTATTAAGATACAGATGTTTCCACTGTGCCTTTCAAAAGCAAAAAACAAACAAATGACAAAGATCGATAGGTTTGTTTTTTTTTTCACCAAACATCTAGGGGCTTACTTTACTTCCTGCTTCTACCCTTCATTGGCCTTTAGAAGATGAATTTCCCCTCTGCCGTGTAACTGCTGTTCTGTAGAATCATCGTTAATTATCAGGAGCCACGAACAGACTCCTCTCAGGATGGATTATCTATGGTCACTGCACAGTGACCGACCCTAATCCTGGTGCCAGGTATCGGGACAGTAACTTGTGTGTGTGTTTCAAGAAAGTATCCTAAAGCTTGAAGAAGTGGAAAGGAAAGACACGGTGCCAGTGGGCCTGGCTGGCCTGGCAGCTCGTGGTTAACAAATCCACAGGAAAATCAACAACGGCCACAGTCTGTCTTCCTTTCTCCTTTTTCTCTTCTTTAATGAAAGGGGGTTATTTCAATTTTTTCACATTATAAACCTTGAAACCAAATTCTTTACCTGGTGTTCATAACCGAGCAGAAAGGAAAAAAATAATGTTGCTCTCATTTAACTCAATAATACTGTATTATGGATCTAGAATTAGATCCATTTAGAATTAGAGTGAAGCTCTGAGGAACGCTTAGGTCCTCAGGCTGGACTTTCAGATCGCTTACTTAAGAAAACTAATAGTTCACTGGTCACTTCAGTGGCCCATCTGGACTAAACAGTTTACTAAAGTAAGACGTTTGTCTGTCTTTCAGAGACAGAGTGCCCTTTCATTGAACAAGATGTGCAGAGTGAGGCTTAGGAAGCTGGGAGGCTGTGTCTAGGCAAGAGATGCCTGGGAATCTCCTCTGCTCTCTGAATAGCTCGTCCACTATGCTAGCGTCATTAGTGTGGATATTATTTGCTCAGTTTCCATGAAGGAAAAGACTCAATGCGATTTACCTGGTGCATTTTTAATACTGTGCGTCCTGTCACACATGTTTTGACCGAAGGCTGACACATCCAGAGTAGAATCAGCCGTGGTTAACTAAGCCTTTCTTCTTCCTGCTTCTCGTTCTCATCTTTAATGAAAGGAGGTAACAGCAATTTCATTTAGTGAAATTTGAAACCAAATTCCCTACCCAACATGAGAAAAATACAGATGATCATAGACTTATCTTCCAAGAGTTGTGTGATTAAGAAAACGTTCAAAAAACAAATTCCAAAAAAAAATAAAATGTTCGGAAAGTGTATGTTGAGAAATGGGATTCCCAAGACAAGTTTTGGAGATCAAGTTTATTTCTAAGAAAATAGAACTCTAAAATTACGATGCAGTCTTGGACTTCTCACCATCTGTACTGCATGAATCAATTCCTTATATTAAGTTTCCCTATCTATCTATCTATCTATCTATCTATCTATCTATCTCCTATTGACTCTGTTCTCTGGAGAACCCAAACCAATACACTTGTCTTAGGCTGGAAGTAAATCTAGGATATCTACCTGTGCCTGAAAGTATAAGCCATCAAAGATTTCTTGAGTCATGCCTATAATAGGACACAAGAGTCAATCTTAAGGGGCTCCTGCTTGTCAAAGATGGGAATATTTGAGCATTAAAAAAATGACTGCCATAGGTCATGGCATCACGTCCGGCTTGAGCAGAAGTCCTCCCCCTAGTGACCAGGGAGTAGCTGAGGACTTGGTGATGGCAGTTCGGGAGGCCTTGCTCTGGGCAGACCCGAGGCTGTGGTGCCCCCGTGGTGGACCAGACCAGGATGGCGGACTCCAAGTTCTGAGAGATGCATGGTCTAAGACATAGAGCAGCACTGTGGAGGTGAGTGTCGTGTGACAGTCCTGCAGTTGGCCCCTGAAACAGGACATGAGCTTCAAGATCCTAGACCGTGTCCCCATCCAGGAACTCATAGCACCATTAAAGAAAAAGATTGCTATAGATAGAAATAAGAAAAAAATTGTGAATTCATAATGATACTTTGAAAAGGAAAATGTATACCATGTTGGTTACCTTTGTAGGTTACTAGACCACAACTCATGCTTCCAAAGAATGATAATTAAAGGGAAAGAATTGAATGTAAAGAAATTAAAAAAAAATTTACGACGCAGAAGATTTGACACACATATTTGGGATATTATTTTTGAAGCTGCCTCTTTTTATAGGGAGGAAATAAAACATGTTTATGTGCTTTGGGGCAGAAGACATAGGTTTTGTAGTGTCAGCTCTGCTCTTTATAAGCTGTGTAACCTTGAACAAGTTACCCACTCTAAGTCTGATCTATAAAAAGAGGATAATAAATATGCTTAATCAAAGGATGGATGTGAGGGCTAAGAATCAGGTAAAGTGCTTATTATAGTTCCTGACGGATAGCAGGCACTAAATAAATGCTCACTCGTGATATTCTGATGAGAATAGCTTAAAGTAGAAAGGGTCATTGGATTTGATTGCTGTAAGAATGACTCAATAAGTATAAAGTAGACATGGGGCTGTTTAGTCATTTTCTTAAAGACACACACATGAACTAACACACACACACACACACACACACACACACACACACACACACCCCTGAAACCTACCAACGTAGTGGGAACTAGTTAAGCGTTTTTGAAGCTAATGGAAAGGACATTATTTCTGATAGTATTAAATAAAAACAAGTCAAAAGTTTTTATTTTCTTCAACTTCCTATTCTTAAATAAAATCAAATATAAAAACCTACTGTCTACAATGTACCTAATATAGAATTGTATTGATGGTTATAGCATTATGAAAATATGCTCTCAAACTTAGGCTGCCCAAGTTCAAGCTCTGCCCCTTACTAGCTGTTTTACTTGGGCAAATTGCTTAAGCTCTCAATATCTTATTTTCTTCATCTGTACAATGGGTATAATTATAGCATCTATAGAGTCATTATCACAATTAAATGGTTACCAACTATAAAGCACTTAAAACAGTAAAACATTCAAAAAGTGTTATAATTATTATAATTCTATGTTACTTTTGTTTCACCATCATAAACCACAGAAGGAAAAAAGGTTGTGATTTTTATTCCCAACTTTCCTTTCAGACACATTATTGAAGGGTTTGCTTGTTTTCCTAAAGTCAGTGACAGCACTGCTTGACATAGTTGGCTGATCAGCAGAGTCAGACAGTAGTGACAGCTTACATTTGTGGGAAGTTCAGCCTGCAGTTCAGAATATTTTATTGCCAGATTGCCCTTAGAATTTCTGAAGTTCCAAATGGCTGACACCGAAGACTGTGCAAGGGAAATTGATCAGAGAATTCAGTATTAGTAGAAAAATTTTTATTTCAATGAAATTTGACCTAAAAATGAAAAATACTCTAGGAAGATAGTATCTAAAGGAAAAGTTCAATACAGCAGCTGGGGCATCGTGGCAAGATGAGTGAGCTGAAGTTCAGAATGATTGCAGCACAAGAAATAGAACTCTAGGAAGATAGATTTTTGGTTTGTTTTCTGCAAGGAGATAATGGTTCAGCTGAAAGCAAGAGCTTAAACCTAAAAGTTAAATATAATTATATCAACAGTAAGCACGACAGAGCTACTGTGTAAACCAGAACAAAGCAGAGATTCAGCCATCCGTGCGTCCTCTTTTAAAACTGTGTATTTATTCTTGAATTATTGCTTTGACCAGTTACTACCATTTGTATCGAATAAAGTCCACCAGTGTGAAGGTTAATTTTTCTTGGTTAATTTCAAAATACTTTCTATGAAAATGGTTTAGTAATGATCATAACCACTAAGAATATAAACATAAGTGTGTGTGTTTCCTTAATGTACATAAACTTATGTTATCAAACGTAACATACATCTAAGAGGTTCACTATCAACACCAGAGTGGTTCTGCGTATTAAAGCTGTTTGCTAAGCGCCTATTCTGTAGAGGAGACCAAGGTGCCAGGCACTGGACACAACAGTGAGGAATGCGCAGTCTCCATCCTCAAAATGCACGCGGTCTAGTGAAGAAACAAGTAGGGAGCAATTACAATGGTTATATAACCCCTCTTGACAATTACAAACCCAAATTATACTCCAGACCAGGAAATTATCTAAAGACTTTATTCAGGGCCCCAGAAGTGAAACAGAAAACAGTGGGACGAGAGTAAGAAAAGAGCAACTTGCTGTAAAGTGGGTGGCAGAGAGCCGGGTCATTGTTTGAACTTCTCTATTCTAGGAGACAGAAGTACAGAAGGTTGACGTAAGACCATAAAAAGGGAGGAAAAGGGGAGTAAAGAAAAAGAGACACAGAAAGATAACAGGAAAGTGTCACGTCTTAGCAAACAAAGGGTGAGATTAGCGGAAGAAATTGAGGGAGGTGGGCGACAGCATAACCTTTAAACCAAGTAAAGATTGAGATGAGAGAAGCCTTGAGATTTGATAACAAGGAAGTATATTCTGCACTTGAGCAGGTAGCTTGAGAAGAGTTTTAAAATCACATGTAAGCTGTCAGGGCCTAAAATGAGCTTGGTCAGTGATAAAACTTGGAAGAATGGGTACAGACCAAATATTTTAAAACCTTAGTAATTAAAAGAGAAATAATTCATGGACATCAAAAGGAACAGGAGCTGAGTCAAGAAAAAGCTTAATGATTAGGAACCAGGAAACCTTTTCCTATTTGAAGGCGGAAGAGCTGATACCTGTAGAGTGGGATTGACTGAGAAGAATTGACCATAACTGTCGAGTGAAATTCTGGAGGAAAAGGAAAGAAAAGTGAGTTAAAATTGAGTTAAATACCCATGTTAAAGGAGAGGAGACAACACTTACCCAGAGATTATAAGGAAAGCTATGAGGACATGTTGAAATTAATGGAAATTTAATAATTTCCCTTCCCTCATGAAAATCCATGCTCTGGACGTAGCGGCCAATGTTTTCACTGAATGGAAAAAATGTCTTCATCCTCTGGTGCATGTCTGTGCCTACAGACTCTCTGCAGCACTATTGCCCCTGAGGCTGTAGGCCCAATGCCTCTCTTTGAACAACTTGGAAAGGCCATGCTTTCTGACCTGAGGGCGCTCACATGTGCTCTTAGCTTTCCCAGAAGGATTTCTGTTCCTTTGACCCCCAACCAATGCAACACACCCTCCAAGTCTCAGCAGAAACACCCGATTTTCGTAGATATCTTCCTTAATCTAGCACCGCAGGCTATGTTCCTCTGTTCTACTTTTAAGCCATGTGTTCTTTTTCTGAGGAAAAGTTTTGGAATTTTGATTGACCTCCATGCCTCTGAAAAAGTTTGGGGGTTGATGCTGACTACTGTAAACATTCATATGACTGGTTACAGATGGACCCTGGAGACAAAAGGAAAAATAATCCTCATCGTTAGCTCAAGGATGCTAACCTAGACATAACCTAGACAGCCTCTCCACTAGCCCTGTGAATGTAGAGAAATGCTCTAACCTCCACCTTTCCTGGATTCTAAGGCTCAGAATATATGAGGATCTGTTTTACAGTTGCTCTGGGGCTGGACTGAAGCTTTGCTCTTCAGGAGAGGATTTGCATTGATTTCTTTTTTTCTTCCATTTCTATTTTTTTCTGTACACTTAGACTTTATGTTTTTTGAATTTTATTATATTTTTTTATACAGCAGGTTCTTATTAGTTATCCATTTAATACATATTAGTGTATATATGTCAATGCCAATCTCCCAATTGATTCTGCCACTCCAGCCTGAGACCTTGCCGTCTCTGAGGTCTTTGGGGTCGTAGTGATGGTGTGAATTAAAATTCTCAGAGGAAAGTTTTTCTTCCTCCCTCTGTCCATTGACAAGATTGAGACATGCAAATTTAGTTTTGTAACTTTCTGGGTGGTAGCATTATTTCTTGTTTAAGTTTTACATTTTAATTTCCACCTATTAGATTCTCCAAACTTAATTTTTTTTGGTATATAAAATAGTGATGTGTCACAATCAATGACAACTTATAATCTATAGTATGCTAGAGGTGATAAGTTGGGTATCTTTTATTCTCCTTGTTTGCGAAGGCTACTTGTAGGAGTTTAGCTTACCAATTAGTCAGCAATAAGACTTCTTTATTTGTGTACCAGTGGGGAAAAATTACTTTCTGAGTATCTACTATGTGCCAGGCTCTGTTCTAGACACTGGGATTGAAGTGAACAAAACAGACAAGAATCCCTGCCCTCATGGAGCTGAATTCCAGTTCCTACGTAATGTTGTGAAACTTGAAGTTGGTTTGTAATAAAATTGTATTTACATCAGTACTTGCCAGTGTGAACTGATTAGTTCCTGTTTCAATACAACTTCTTTTGTAAAGCTCATTACAAGTATAATTAAGTAGAAATGTGATAATTTGTAGGATATCTGTCCTTCCTACAAACTCCAAGGGTTTAGCTAATGCCTGCCTTGTTTGGTCCTGTATTCCCTGTACCTTAAGCAGAGCTAACACCTGATGGGCAGGCAATAAACACGGATGAATGACTGATCTTTACTTGTCAGAACATTCGCCTAAAACGTTTAAGTTCTGATAATCAGGTAAATGTCTTTATCAATTTTTATACCTAAAGATGTATATATTCCTTTATATATACATGATATACGTGTGTGTATATATAAATACACATATATAATATATATATGTGTGTGTGTATATATATATATATATATATATATATATATATAGCAAACTTGAAACCCTTCTCTTCTCTCTCCTTCATGAAAAAATACTTAATTACTCATCACAGTTCATGGTAAGAGATAGAATGCCATGCTTTCTTCTATGCTAGAGTCTTAAACCTTTTTGGTCTAATGTATTCGATTCTTTACATGCAGTCAGAACTTATTTGCTGAATGTATCTAATCCTTATTTTACATTTTGATGATCATTTTTCATTCCTTTGCTTTCTTTTCCTCTCTGGCAACACTGTGATTCAAAGGCAGTTCTCTATAGTCTATTCTAAATGTCCATTATTGTCTGTGATTAGCAGGCATCTCTTTGCATTCCCTCCACATTACAGGCATGTGTTCAGATTGATTTTTCTGTAGCATCCTGAGCTTTGGAAGGCTTACAATGATTGAATTTTATTTGCTCTACTGAGGTTTTAATTCTTGGAACTTTGCGTATCCTGACCTGTTCTTGTTTAAGATGTAATGACCTCCTTGATTTCATTAAAGACAAACAGAAATTCTCTGTTATAGTCCACTTCCTTAAGAAAATATTTTTTGAGGCATAAGATTTTCTTGTAGGCCCTTGGATCTCCCTTCTTTTAAGCTGTAGGGTTTTTGGTTTTGTTTCTTTTAGTAGTGACATTCTGGCTTCTTGCTGTTTGTTTTCTATATTAATTTAGTTGATACTTTTTATAGAAAACTTAGGAAACTTCTGAATAGAGTAGCTCATGTGGCCTTTTTGAAAGCACAATATCTTCTTGGGCACTGCCAGTGGGGGCAGGCTGATGGGGAAGTCCCTCAACCAGAGCGGCCCCTGGTGTGAACACCTGTTGGATTATCCCAAACAGGTTCACAGATAAAGATCAATATAGGGCCTCTGCCTAGATTATGAAAATTGTTTGTTTGCAGGCAAATGTGAGATTTAATCATGAGAATTTTGAGATTTCTATCATCAGCTTTCTTCTTTTTGCCAAATCCTTGACACAGAAGACACTTAACAAAGCAGGGATGCTGTAGAAGTGTCTGTGGCGTGTCCCAGGCTAGATAGTAAGGTGTGTCCGAGTGCTTTGTACAGAACAAGACCCATGCCTAGTAAAGCACTTTACCTAAAGCCTTTAATTTATGAAATAAAAAGTAAATAACAAATAGACAAATATAAGTTCATCCTGGTAAGACCATCCCATTTTGCCAAATAAATGTTTCATTTTGTTAACTTGAAAACATAAATGCTTAGCAATAAATGTGAAAAGAAAACACATCTACTCTTGGTGTTGAATTCATGTACTACACATAACTGTATACATCACATTATATAAAGCAATACTTTAGAAGAACTGCTTTGTTTCTCATTATCTGGGTAACAGTTACATAGAAATTCTTCAGACAGATAAGCAACTGCAGTTTCTTTATCATCTCTGAGAGCCATTTGTGAGTTTTTAAAACACAGAAGTAGGACACATCATCACGGGATAATTAACTAAGCCACTTCTTTATTAAGACTGTTTTCTTTTTAAAATTCATTCTGTTAAGTGTTTCCTCAACCTAATCAGTTAATCTAACGCTTTGAACGCTGTCTCTAAAGGTCTCACAATAGCATCCAACTCTCAGAGCTGGGAGGCTGCATACCCGGCCATAATGACGACAGCGCATGTGAAATTTCTTTACTCCCTCCCTGTTGTGTTCTTAAAAACCAACTTCTCCAGGTGACCTCCAAACATCTTAAACTGCCATTTATTGAGGTTTTTACAGGCTAATGTGCTTTCTCTGTTTGCTCAAAATAAACTGAAAGTGTGACTGTAACATAAACATTGCATGGATTTGAATACAAGTTAACGCCTTCTGTTAAGTCTTCTGGGGAAAAAAATTCACCTCACGTTAAAGCACAGGGTAAAAATAAACTTAGCTGGTGTGCCCGAAAAATGGGTGTCAAATTACTTAGAAAATTGTCAGTGATTCAGTTAGAACTTGGAGCTATAATTTTAATCTTCAGCCAGCCGAGCTAAATGTAGCCATCATATGTACACCTGATTTTCCAGAGGTGAGGTGAAAGAGTAAAGGCGAGCCCCCAATGAGGACAAAAAGTTGATGACTTGGGTGACTTGGAAAATAATGACCTAATTGTTAGTTATTTACCAGAGGACATCCTGAAGTAGGCAAGAGGAAAGGCCAGAATTCAAATATCGGTGAAAGACAGCGTGCTTGTCAGCTGGAGAAGGGCAGGGATTTGTCTGTGCTGTATCCTTAGCCTATAACCACATCTGCCATAATGATGACTCAGCATGTGAGAAAGATACTGTTCACTGAATGAACAAAGACACAGGACTCGAATAAGTACTGATTTCTTTGGGAGTTAAAATGGTTTTCAATCCTAGCTCTAAGATAGTTCTAATGTAATCCTAGTTCTAAAATTGTTTGGAATCCTTGTTTAAATTTTAGTCC
The DNA here is from genome assembly GCF_000442215.2 of Lipotes vexillifer. Taxonomy (NCBI): domain Eukaryota; kingdom Metazoa; phylum Chordata; class Mammalia; order Artiodactyla; family Lipotidae; genus Lipotes; species Lipotes vexillifer. Next base: position 682,464 of record NW_006785319.1, read on the forward strand.
TAGTTTTATGAGTCATGTGAGTTTGGATGGGCTAAACGTTAGTTTTCCCATGTATAAAATGTAAAATTCTAATGGCTTATATTCTTACGGGATTTTGTGAAATAAAACACATACATAAATGACATAACATTTAGTACTGTAACAATAAAAGCTTCCTGTGTTCTAGAAAAAGGCTGTCCTTTGGCTATACTAACAAGTAATCCCTAGAACCAGTTTTAAATTTATCCACAATGATAAATGACAACTCACTTTAGCAACTGAATTTCTGAAACTCAACCAGTGATACTCTCATGCTTCTAAACATCAATTAGCAGCAACTCATGACTTAGCAACTCAGCTTCTAATAGCCAGCAGGTCAGCCAGTAGTAACCCAGCTACACAGGTAAATTAGGCTAATCAGTCCCTAGACGCGCCCACTTCCAGAAATCCACCAATCCCAAAGCCAGAACTTCCCCACATCAGTAAGATGAGCTCTTTGCTTTGCTCATAAGACAGTCTCACACAGTCCTCCTTCACATGGCGAGAGGTAAACTCAGCCTTTCTTTCAGATATTGAACAGTGGGCATTTCCCTGACAAGTGTCTGACATCTAGGATACATTCAGTAAATTATACTGTTGCTGCTTCCCCAGCCATTGCTATTAATAATGGCATTAATGTTATTGAGTGCATCAAGATTACTCTTCAGTAATCAGGAAAAAAACACTTATTTGAAAAAAGGATCAGGAAGAAGTGATCTGGGTTTTTTTCATGAGTCAGTTTGGGAAATCTTTGCTACGTAAGAACCATGGTGGGTGAAGGGGTGCTCAGCTTTATTAGCTCTCAAGAAATGCATCTGAAGTTATACAGCTAGAAGACCTATGAAGCTCTAGCCGACCAGATAGGGGTTCTCAAGAAGTCAGTCTGAAAAACAGGAGGGATGCTTGACTTCTAAAATGTTGGGAGAGGAGCCTCAGCGTGGAATGGAAGGCCCACCACTTTCACTCTGCAGTAGAGAAACTCGTATACATGTAGGCTCCTCTCCTGCCCTAACCTCTCCCACCTCCCAGCAATGACCTTAGGTGATAAAATCAGTGAAGACTCAGCATCACTTTGCTGGGATTTAGCTCTGATCCCTTTCCTCTGTATTACCCTTTAGGGAAAATGTTGCCAAGCCAGACAGAATTTCTGATTTTGCTCTACCCTGTGAAGCCTCTCACCAGACCCTATTCTTGTAAAACTTACCTGGCACTTTAGGTCTGGGTGGAAGGAGGTGGAGTTGGGAATAATTGAAAATCACTAACCCTGAAGGCCCAGAGTCTCCCCTGAGAATATCGTGTGTTGTGTAAACAAGGATTAAGTCCTCCCGACTTGGCCGCACCTGGGAACCCTCTGCAGGGTGGGTTTAGAGCTCTGACTTCATCCTTACATATAATTGCGCTATTAAGAAATTACTCAAAATTCTGGTTTTCATTGTCATCCTTACTTCCGAAGGGACAGATTAACTTGAATTAATTTGAATACTCATGAAGAATAATTCTTCTTTGTAATTTTCTAATGTCAAGATTTGTATTGACTAGAAAGGTTCTTTTTCGGAAATGTAAAATGGCAATTTGAATTCCTAAATATTAACAGCGTGTCGTGAAACAGTGATTGATTGAAGCTATCAACATAGTATTTCACAGCTTTATTTGTTGAAGAGCAATTTTAAGAAGTTTTTTATTCTAAAAATATAGTTTTTTTTAATTTTTGTTTTTAACATCTTTATTGAAGTATAATTGCTTTACAGTGGCTGTGTTAGTTTCTGCTTTATAACAAAGTGAATCAGCTATACATGCACATATATCCCCATATCCCCTCCCTCTTGCGTCTCCCTCCCACCCTCCCTATCCCACCCCTCTAGGTTGTTCTGATACTTGAAAGTCTACATAAAGACAATTTATAAAACAAAATGATTTTATTACAAGTATGTTAGTATGTGTATAGTAAAATCAACTAAAATAGTAATTAAATATGTAGTTATAAAATTAAGCATAAAGCAGGATATGGTACTTTATAAAAACAGGGCTGGATACAAGGGCAATAAATAAAAATCAGTTATATTTCTGTATGGTAGCAACAAATAGAAAATAAAACAAACACCATTCACAATATTGTTAAAATATAATTAAATACCTAGGAATAAATACGAAAGTTATGACATCCTATACACTCATAACTAAAACATTGCTGACAAAAAGTAAAGATATAAATATGTTCATAGATTGGAAAGGCATACTGTGTTCATAGAGTGAAAAACTCAATATTGTTAAATGCTAATTGTTCCCAAAGCTATCTACAGATTTATAATACAATGCCAAGCAAAAGCCAAGCCTTTTAAAATTTTGTGGAAAATGAAAAGCTGATTCTAAAATTTATGATAATATAAAATACCTAGAATGGGGCTTCCCTGGTGGCGCAGTGGTTGAGAATCTGCCTGCTAATGCAGGGGACACGGGTTCGAGCCCTGGTCTGGGAAGATCCCACATGCCGCGGGGCAACTAGGTCCGTGAGCCACAACTACTGAGCCTGCGCGTCTGGAGCCTGTGCTCCGCAGCGGGAGAGGCCGCGATAGTAAGAGGCCCGCGCATTGCGATGAGGAGTGGCCCCCGCTTGCCGCAACTCGAGAAAGCCCTCGCACAGAAACGAAGACCCAACACAGCCAAAAATAAGTAAATAAATAAATAAATATTAAAAGAAACAAAAAGAAACCTAGAATGGTGATGACAGTCTTGAAGGATAAGAATAAGTTGGAGTGCTTAAATTACAACATATAAAGAGTTTCTATAAAGCTATAGATACTATGACAGTGTGGTATTGCAGCAAGGAAAGAGCATTCTAATGGAATGGTGCCCATGTAGCATGTTTGACTTTTCCTTCCTTCCTTTCTTCCTTCCTTCCAAGTCTAGTTGATTTACAATGTTGTGTTAGTTTCAGGTGTACAGCAAAGTGATTCAGATATATCTCTCTCTGTATGGATATTTATAGAGATAAATACATATATTATTCTGTTTCAGATTCTTTTCCTTTATAGGTTATTACAAAATATTGAGTATAGTTCCCTGTGCTATACGTAGGTCCTTGCTATTTTATGTTTAGTAGTATGTATATGTTAATCCCAAACTCTTAATTTATCCCTGCCCCCCATTGCCCTTTGGTAATCATAAGTTTGTGTTCTATGCCTATAGGTCTATTACTGTTTTGTATATACGTTCATTTGTATCATTTTTTTATATGCCATATAAGCGATATGGTATTTGTCTTTCTCTGTCTGGCTTACTTCACTTCGTATGATGATTTCTGGGTCCATCCATGTTGCTGCAAATGGCATTATTTCATTCTTTTCTATGGCTGAGTAATATTCCATTGTATATATGTACCACATCTTCTTTATCTATGCATCTATCGATGGACACTTAGGTTGCTTCCATGTCCTGGCTATTGTAAACAGTGCTGCAATGAACATTGGGGTGCATGTGTCTTTTCGAATTATGGTTTTCTCCAGATATACACCCAGGAGTGGGATTGTTGGACCATATGGTAGCTCTATTTTTAGTTTCTTAAGGAACCTCCATACTGTTCTCCATAGTGGCTGTACCAATTTACGTTCCTACCAACAGTGTAGGAGGGTTCTTTTTTCTCTACGCCCTCTCCAGCATTTATTATTTGTAGACTTTTTGATGACAGCCATTCTGACTGGTGTGAGGTGATACCTCATTGTAGGTTTGATTTGCATTTCTCTAGTAATTAGTGACGTTGAGCATCTTTTCATGTGCCTTTTGGCCATCTGTATGTCTTCTTTGGAGAAATGTCTATTTCGATCTGCCCCTTTTTTTTTGACTGGGTTGTTTGTTTTTTGATATTAAGCTGTATGAGCTGTTAGTATATTTTGGAAATTCAGCCCTTGTTAGTCAAATCATTTGCAAATATTTTCTCCTATTCTGTAGGGTTTTTTGTTGTTGTTGTGCAAAAGCTTTTAAGTTTAATTAGGTCCCATTTGTTTTTTTGTTTTTATTTCCATTACTCTAGGAGATGGATCCAAAAAGATATTACTGAAATTTTTGTGTTTGACTTTTCTTTTTTAATGCTTCATATGAAACCTACAAACTGCCTTAATTTACATGCGTTTCCTCATTGTAGGTTGTCTTACTACCGGATTTTTTGTGTGTATATGTGTTGTACCAATTAACTGCTTTCACAGGTTTCATCCTGTATTATTTCTTCTACTTTTTTGTGTGTAAAAAGGGGAAAAATAAGCTGGATTCCCTCAAAAATTGGAATAGAACCTATGGAACAGATTAGAGTTCAAAAGTATTCCCACAGGTAGGATCACCAAATTTTCAAAAACAGATGGTACTGTAACTTGAGGAAATGATAACCTTCTCAATAAATGACCCTGGATCAACTAGGCATCTTTATAGAAAGAAATAAACCTTGATTTCTATTTTACTTAATACGCAAATTATTTACATATCATAGCCCTACCTAAGTGTTGAAGGCAAAACAATAAAGCTTGTATATGAAAACGTAAGACAGTATCTTCATGATCTTTGGGTAAATATTTTTTTCTTAAAAAGAGACAGTAAAAAAGCATTAACTGTAGTATAAAAGATTAATAAATTGGCCTTTATGAAAATTAATACCCTATATCACAAACACTATTAAGAGAAAAAAAAGGAAGGCCACAAACTGGAAGGAAATATTTTAATACATACATCCAACAGAAGACTGGACTTGTATCTAGAACTTATGCAGCACTCCTACAAATTAACAAGAGAAAGCTCCCAATAAACGCAATTAAAAAATGGTCAAAAGACTTGAACAGATTACAGCATGCTATCCAAATACCCAGTAAGCATAAAAGTTGTTCCACATGCAGTTAAGAGTGTGATGTTAGCATATATATACCACAGTGGCTATTGTGATGCTGGTGAGCTTATGGAGTAACTGGAACTCTCATAGTTGCTGGTGGGAGTATAATTAACAAAGATCTTCTGAATAACTGGCAGTGTACTGTAAAGCTAAACGTATGTCTACCTATGGCCTAGCAATTCCTAGAAATGATTACAGCAAAAGGCATATACAAGAATATACACTGAAGTCTTACCTAACTCAAATATCCATCAACAGTAGAGTGAAAAATTTAGTGTGTTGTCTTGTAATTTTATAAAGCACTAAAAAGCACAGGCCACTACTACATGAAATACACGATGACTCGTAAAGACACAAAAGACTATGATTCTGTTTATCTGAAATACAAGAACAAGGAAAACTAATCTACAGTGAGAAAAGTCGTAACCTCTTAGAGGGCATTACCTGGAGGAGACGGCTTTCTGGGGCGGTGAATATGTTCTATACCTTGACCTGGATGGTGATTACCGTGTATGTGTGCGTGTAAAAACTCCTCACTCAAACGACTGTGTGCTTTACTGTGTGCATGCTATGACTCAGTTTCAGAACCACACAAACATACAGACATCAAGCCAATGTAAGACCACCACACATACTCCAGAGTAACGAAAGTGCTCAGGGTTGACAAAGGCGAGGAACAACTCAACTGTCTTATATTGAAGGTATAGGCGTACACGTTGGAACAGCCTCTTTTGGAAACCATTTGGTAATATTTACGAAGACTGAACATCAGCATACCTTAAAACCAGCAAGACCACTTCCAGATCAATGCTCAAGAGAAATGGTCACCAAATGTCATGTGTAAGAATGTTTACAGCAACACTATCTGTTACAGTTATAAACTAGAAATCAACAATATTAAAATAAATGGTGTGTCAATAAAGTGGACTATTAAAGATTGAAGAATGAATGGACTCTAATTGTACACACTAATGTGAATAAGTATTACAAAGACTGTTAAAGAAAAAGTGCCAGACAGTAAAGAGCACACATAATACGATTACACTTACAAAAAATGCAACCACAGACAAAACTACGAGATCAGAAGTCAGAACAGTGTTTATTGTTGGGGGTGAGGGTGGCAGTGGCTAGACCAGGACTTCAGGGAGACCTCTGGTATGCTGATCATATTCTGGTTCTTGATATGAGTGATAGTTACACGAACATATTCATTTTGTGAAAATTCGTCGAGCTGTAAATACAGGCTTCGTTCATGTATCTGCATGTATATATTCTTTAATAAAAAGTTTACCTAAAAAGGGGTAAGGTCGCCTAAGTTACCATATTCTATTTAAATTCTGTTCTGATTTTAACTTGATTGATGTAACAGATGTGCCCCTATAATTAAATAAATCATAGTTGCAATCAAAGTCATTTGCTTATTGATTTATGTGATCATTTTCAAGGTGCTTTAATCTTCATTTGCCATTGACCTTCAGTTGACAGAGATCTCAAACACTTCAGTTTGGATGCCTATTCCGCCCCATTTCTGTATCATGAGACTCCCAATGAATATATAATGCATCAGCAGTGACTTGCTTTTCAGAAAGAATCTTTAAAAAATATTTTAAATAACAAAACTTATCTGCTGGGTAAAGTTGGATTTCTTTTTCTAAGCAGGATCTTTAGAATCATAAAATTTTTACTGGTTGGAGTAGACAACTGAAATTGTATAATCTGCATTTGTGTTAAGAAATGAGGGCTTTCCTCGTGGCTCAGTGGTAGAGAGTCCGCCTGCCGATGCAGGGGACACGGGTTGGTGCCCCGGTCCGGGAAGATCCCACATGCCGCGGAGCGGCTGGGCCCGTGAGCCATGGCCGCTGAGCCTGCGCGTCTGGAGCCTGTGCTCCGCAACGGGAGAGGCCACAACAGTGAGAGCCC
>NW_006785319.1:689289-722975 GCF_000442215.2 Lipotes vexillifer
AAAAAAAAAAAAAAAAAAAAAAAAAGAAAGAAATGATCTGAGTCTCACGAAAATAAGTGAAATGCATGAGGCTTGTTGTTCATTCATTTTCTCATATATTCAAATATTTACTGAGCACCTGTATAGTCCCAGACACTGTATTAGGCACTCTGTATATATTTCTGAAGATGAATAAAGATCTCTGCAGTATGAAACTTACATTGCAGATTTGGAAGACAAAGAATACGTATAATTAGTAAGTAAATTATGCGATATGCTAAATGGTAATCAGTGCCATGAACAGTGGAAAAGTCCAGGTTGAAGGTGATGGGGTGGGGTTGGTAGAGCTCAGGAACAGCATTTTTATTTTTTTTAATTTTTAACATCTTTATTGGACTATAATTGCTGTACAATGTTGTGTTAGTTTCTGCTGTGTAATGAGGTGAATCAGCTATACGTATACATATATCCCCTCCCTCTTGCGTCTCCCTCCCACCCTCCTTATCCCACCCCTCTAGGTGGTCACAAAGCCCCGAGCTGATCTCCCTGTGCTATGCGGCTGCTTCCCACTAGCTATCTATTTTACTTTTGGTAGTGTATATATGTCCATGCCACTCTCTCACTTTGTCCCAGCTTACCCTTCCCCCTCTCTGTATCCTCAAGTCCATTCTCTAGTAGGTCTGTGTCTTTATTCCCATCTTGCCCCTAGGTTCTTCGTGACCTTTTTTTTTTTTTTAGATTCCATAGGATTCTCAGTGAAGGTCTCACTGAAAAGCTTTCAGTGAAGTCTTGAAGAAAGTGAGGGAACCAGCTATGCAGATACCTGAGAAAAGAGCCTTCCAGAGAGAGTAGCCAGTGCAAGGGCACTAAAGCAAGAGTGTGGCTGGATATTTGAGAAATAGTGGGAGGCCAGTTTGGCTGAAGTGTAGTGAGCCAGAGCCAGTATGAGAATAGAAGCTGGTCAGAGTTACAGGGCATAGAGTACGGCCCAGACCATGCAGGACCTTGTAGTCCATTATAAGAACTGCTTTTTACTCAAAATGTCCAGCCATTGGAGGGTCTTGAGCAGGGCAGTAACATAGCCTGACTTAGGTCTTAAAAGAATAACTCTGGCTTCTGCAATGAGAACAGACTGTAAGGGGCAAGGGCAGAAAGAGGGCACCTCTTAGGAAGCTACTGTAGGAATCCAGGCAGGAGGTGATTGAAGATTGGTTCCTGTTGGCAGCGGTGCAGAGGATGCTAAATGGTCAGAGTTTGAGTGTATTTTGAAGGTAGAGTCACATGAGTAGGAAATCCGTGGATTGAATGTGGGCTATTAAAGAAGGGGTCAAGAATGATTCCAAGTTTTTTTTTTTTTAAAGCCAGAGCAATGAAAGGGTGGTAAAATGGAGCCAGTGAGACCTGAGATGGAGCAAGTTGTGATGGAGGGAACTGGTTGTGGTGACTGTGGATGGGGCAGCTTTGCAGGACAAACTTCAGGGGTTCAGTATTGGACATGTTGGTTTTGAGATGTCTGTAAGATATTCAGGTAGAGCTGTTCAGACTACTGGATCTATGAATCTGCATTTTTGGAGAGAATCCTGGACAAGAGAGAGAAATTTTGGAGTTACCAAATCTTCTGGGCTGAATTGTATCCACTCCCCCCTTCCCAGTTCATATGTTGAAGCCCTAACTCCTAGTAGCTCAGAATGTGAGTGTATTTAGAGACAGGGCCTAAAAGAGGTGGTTAGGTTAAAATGAGGTTGTTAGGGTGGGGCCCTAATCCATTATCAGCGGTGCCCTTATAAGAAGAGGAAATTGGGACACACAGGGAGACACCAGGGATGCATATGGACCGAGAGAAGGCCATTTGAGGACCCAAAGAGAAAATGGCTACCTGCAATGCCAGGGAGAGAGGCCTCAGAGGAAACGAAATGTGCCAACACCTTGATCTTGGACTTTCAGCCTCCAGAACTGTGAGAAGGTTCTGTTGTTGAAGCTGCCCAGCCCAAGGTACTTTGTTACCTCAGCCTTGGAAGACTAATACTACACCATCAGAATGGCATTTAAAGACCTGACTGAATGAGAAATAAGATGATCAAGGGATTGAGTGAAAGCCGGGCACTCCAACATTCAGAGGTTGGAATGAGCAAAGGTGATGGAGGCTGAACCACCAATCACCTAGGAGTAGAACACAGAGAATGTTCTCTCTGGAGCTAAGTGAACAAACTGTGACACGTAGGGGAGGACGTTCAGCTGTGATAAATGCCACGCTCGGTCAACTTGAGAGAGTCCAGAGAACTGACTGCCTTTCCAACGTGATGACGTGGAGTCTATTTGAGAGAATATGGAAGAAGAATCAGGCAGTAACTACAGAAAAGATGTTTAAGGAGTTTTTTATAAAGAGGAGCTAAGCAGTGGCGTCCTAACAGGTGAAAAAACTGGGGTCACAGATTATTTTTTCAAGCTAGGAGTAATAGAATTTAAACTGATGGTAATAATCTAATACAAAATTTTGATGATATAAAACAGAGAACCTGCTGGAATAACATCCTTGAGGAGGTAAAAGAGGATGAGACCTCAGGCACAATACTGGAGCATAGGAAGTTCTATGGTAACAGTAGGACAGGGGATATGAGTATACATGCTGGTAAGTAGGTGTTATGGTGGGAGCTGGCTGGAGGGATCATTGGATTGTTTCATATTCTTCAATAAAAAGCAAGGTCATCAAGTGAGAGGGGGAATGGGAGAGATTTGGGGAGTTAGAGGAGAGAGAAGCAGCCATGGAGTAGTTGTAATAAAGAACTAGAAAGAGTATAATTAGCAACATTAAGGAGTCTCCCGGGGTTATAGACATTATTTTGAGAGAGACCAGCCAGCTTTTTAGTGTGCTTTTCTTTAAGCCTTAAGCACATGGGCAGGAAGTAGGAGAAGAGCTATGGTTTTAACAAAGTAAAATGAAGCAAGAGAAGCATAAAGGAGCTGAGGGTACAGACAAGGGAGTACATATGACGATTGAGCTCTGAATTGAAGCTTGATAAAGAGGAAGTGAGGACGTTGAGATGCTGAGTAGAGGGCAACATTGGAAAGGTCAATGGAATGGAGGTCCCAGTAGAGCCGAAGGGTGTTGGATCACCATCTGGTAAATACCAGAGTCATAATTGTTACTATTATTGTGTCATCAATAAGTGCTAAAACTCATGGATAAAAACCATGACGAGAAACAGCATATTTTATAGTCTCCTCTTCATACAAGATACTTATTAATTACAGAGGAAAACATTAACCTTACAGTGGAGAAATATGCAGATACCATCTTGACTTCAATGATCAAAGATAACATCAGCAGTAATGGGACAAAGCAACATCACCTGTCACCTAATGTGAGGCCCAGAGAAGGGTGCAGCACCACCTCTGTGGTAGGGTTTTGACAACTGCATAAACTGAGTTTAGTCATGAGAAATTACCAGAAAAACCCAAATTGAAGGGCATTTGACAAAATATATGGTCAGTGCTTTTCAGAAGTGTTAAGTTCATAAAAGTCAAAAAAAGAATGAGGAATTGTCCCACATTAGAGAATGACAATTAAGTGCTTTATGCGATCCTGGATTAAGTCCCAGTAAAACATATGTACAATATATTATTATATATTATATATTGTATGTATTAGTAAAACGTTTTGGTGAAATTTGAGTAAGATCTGTAGGTTAACAGTATTACATCAATTTTAATTTCCTGCTTTTGATAATTATATTTTGGTTATATAAGATGTTAACATTTGAGGAAACTAGGTGAAGGATACATGGGAACTGTTTTTATTATGTTTGCAACTCTTTACAAGTATGAAATTATTTCAAAATAAAAAGCTAAAAACCAAAAAGAGTCCTTGGTGGAGGTGCCAGAGGGAGTGAGCTGATAGGGGGATGCAGGCAGCGGAAGGCTTCATGTGAAGCTCATCCAGCTCGAGCTCCAGGGCCCCTCACTTCCAGGAGCTGATCTCCTGGGAGGGGCTCTGGCAGTATGCTCAGAGGGACACAGGCTTTTGCAGTATTTGCAAAGGTAAACTGTTTTGGCCACAGTCCGTTAAGACCACTGTCGGCCAATCTAACCACCTCTCTGCCACACTTGCCCTTTGGCTGGATGGCCACAGGCGTTTCTGAGGTCTGACCAAGCGAAGCTGAGTTGAGGATGCACTGAGTTTGGGTTTAGTGATTTCGGGTGTGTGTGTGTGTGTGTGTGTGTGATTTTCAATCACTTCTGTGTATAGTATTTCTAACAGGACTGTGGGAGATGAATCAGCCCCTATGGGGAAAACAAGGGAGACGTAACCATGTTACGTCAGAGCAAAACAATGTGAAGGGAACTTTCAGAGGTTAATTTTAGGATGGACGGGTTTTGCCGATAATGGACTCTAAGGACACAATTAAGGATTTCAGGAGTTGGGGGACTGGCGACAGAAGGGACAAAGTAATGTATGCATATGGGTCTATGGAACAGTAGAGTGTAGGCAACTGGGGAATCCTGGTGAATGACTGAGATGATTAGAAATCTAAGTATGTCAGTTCCTGGCACAGAGCTCCCGAAACCCTTGTATATTCCAAAGTGATAAGAACGCTAGGAGCATCTTTTGTTCTAATCTTTGGCTTCTGACCCTGTGCCTGACACCGAGTAGGGTCTGTGTCAAGTCCCTTGGAATTTCCTGGGTGATAGCAGTGTCTTTTGTTTGAACGAGGTGACTCTGGGTAGACTCCTGGATGGGGCTGGTTCCCAGAGAGACCAAGGTATGATTAGAAGTTCTGAATTTTCAGCCCCACCCCTCATTCTCCAGAGAGGGGTGAGGGGCTGCAAATGTAGTTAATAATTGATCATGCCTACATGAGGACACCCCCATAAAATCCCACTAGTATGGGGTTCAGAGAGCTCCCAGGTTGGTGAATGTTTCCAAGTACGAAGAGAGTGACACACCTCAAGTCCATGGGGACAGAAGCCCCCATGCTCAGAACCCTCACAGACCTTGTCCTGTGTATCTCTTCATCTGTGTCCTTTATCACATCCTTTAATAAACTGGTAAACGTTTAAGTATTTCCATGAGTTCTGTGAGCTGCTCTAGCAAATAATCAAATCCAAGGGGGAGGAGGTCACGGGAACCTCCGATTTGTAGCCAAGTCAGATGTAAGTGATGGGTATCCTGGGGACCTATGACCTGCCCTTGGCATCTGAAGTGGAGGGAGAGACTTGTGGGGCTGAGCCCTTAACCTGTGGGGTCTGGTGCTGTCATCAGATAGACAGCATCAGAATTGAGTTACATTGTAGCACACCCAGCTGGTGTCACAGAATTTCTTGATGTGGGAAACACCCCCCCACATCTGGTGTCTGAAGTGCTGTGAGTGTGGTAATAGTGTGTGTCAAGGAGAAACACAGGAGAAAGACCTGGGGTTTTTCCTGCACATTGACCCAAAGAGGGTTGCATGAGGCCACAATTAGATTACTTCTAGTGGACTCAAGGAGTGTGTTTAGTGACAGAGCCAGATATAGAAGTTAAGACTTCTTATGACGCAGTAAATCATGTTGCTTCTTGATCTGTCCTTGAGACGAATGCTTAGGCAGTCCATGAGAACGTCCACGGATGTTAAATGACTGTATTGTTTCATCACTTTGTAGAATTTATTGATTTGTTTTTACTTTGACAGGCAGTTTTATTTGAATATTGGGAAAAATGAATACCTTATGCTTTCACTGTAATAAACTAGAAATTGCTTAAGGATAAAAAATGTAATTAATATTTTTGACTACTGGTGCAGATACATTCATGTTAATGACATGTAAACACACCAATTCTGTCTCATTTTATAAACGAATTTCATTTAATAAATCCCAAAACCTTCCAGAAAATAAATGGTTGAAATCTTCAGCTTAATGCTTTTTTCTTCTGCCTAAAGCATTCTGTGATCAGTTAGAAATGCATTATCTCTGTAGATAATGCCTTAAATTTCTCATAGCATTTTATACTGTTTCCAAACATCTGAATTGTGTGATCCTTATTTGACGATTATGCTACGATTCTAAACAAAGCTTTGAATCCTTACCAAAACTTACGAGCCCCCAAAATTGTCATTTAAGAAGAATTAATAATATAATATTTATGAATACTTAATACTAATGAATGAATTAGCCATTAATGAATGAAGAGAATAAGTCCTTTTAAGAACATGTAAGACTGATCATATATTCAGTTTTTTTGGTGTTAGGAACCAGTGATTGTTTGGAAATGTATTTTACTAGTTCAAGTACTCCTGACAAATCTGAATCAAACCATACCCATGATACTACTTTGTTACCATGTAATACATAAAAAGTTTACCAGGGCTGGGAAAAGTCAAATATTAGGAAGAAGAAAGACGTCTTATGTTCTTCAATAGATGTCTTTCAGAATAAATAAAAGTTGTATTTTATTCCTACCCCCAGAAAGTCTACTAGATGAACAGAGGAAGGAACATTTGGCTAAGAGGTAGATTACTTTCCTATTGCTTGGGGTAACAAATTACCACAAATTTATGGTAAAAGAGCAGTACAACTTTATTTTCTTACAATTCTGGAAGGCAGAAATCCAAAATGGCTTGGCAGGGCCATGCTCCTCCTGGAGGCTGTAGGGTGGAATTCATTCCCTTGCCTTTCCCAGATTCTAGAGGCTGCCTGCATTCCCTGTCTCCTGGCTACACTTGCTCTGACCTCTGCTTCTTTCAGCGCCTTGGCTTCACTGACCCTGCCCTCTTAACCTCCCTCTTACAAGGGCTCTTGTGATTACCTTGGGCCTACCTGAGTAATCTAAGATAATCTCATCCTAACACCCTCAACTAAATCGCATTTACAAAGTCCCTCTTGCCACATAAGGCATTTCACAAATTCCAGGGAATAGGACTTGGACATCTTTGGGGAAGGGGGAGTCCATTATTCAGTCTAGTACAGGTTCTAACAAGTTTCTGTTTTCAATTGTTTACTGAATAAGGTGGTGTGCAGTTATCAACAAATTAAAACATTGATATGTCATCATTAAGAGTTCTCATTGTTATGTGTCATGATTATTATCAGTCACTTCCAACAATAGGGCGATTTCTGCAATAGCGAATTGGATGTGGTGTTAACGTAGTATCATGAAGCTCTACATTAGAACAAATGATGGGGTGATGAGTTTATGATTCTAGAATGCCTTAGTCCTTAGGGTCTTCATACCATGAAAAGGGTTGAGTCCTGAGTGAATGTTGTACTGGATGAAGATCGTGCTTGAAAGGTGGGCTGAAAAATTCCTTTCAAGAAACGTGAAGTTCATGGTTTTTACACTGATGCTGCTGTTAGAAGTATAGGTTCCTCAGATATGCTATATGGTTAGGTAATAATTTTGTATGTCTATAATACCTCATCATTTTGTTCAGTGCTATATTTTACAGGGGATGTTTACAAAGTGGAGGGACATTCAGGGAGGAGCATGGCATAAAAATGAAGTGCTCAAGTTGTGAAGGATCAAAGGGCATTGTCACGTACAGCAGATTATGGACTAAGTGGGTAGATGAGGAAAACATTCCTTTTCAAATATTTGAAATATGAAAAGTTGTAGTTAAAGGGGAAAGACAGATAAATGGGTCAAAATCAAGGTGAGCAGATCTTGCTTTTATTAAACCCCAAAGACTAAATCTCAGATTTGTCTCTAGATTGATATGAGTCTGACTGTAGTAATAAAGTTACCTTTATGTTCCAGAAATTTAAACTGAGACAGTTCAAAATAATTTTTAATTGGAGTCTGTCTTAAGTAAAGGGAGATTGCACTATATTTGAGAAATAATCCAAAACATTGATAGCTATAGCAACTGATTTACATAACATCTATCAAGTAGAGCACTTAACCTAAACATCCAAAATATTTCTTTGAGATACACAGATAAATAACAGGTTAGAAATTTTTAAAAAGTGTTAATTAGTACATTTTAATGTGTGGTACTGATTTCTTAGTGCTTCATGATAACTGAGTCAGACATTTTACACTTCATGCAAAATTACAATTATGACTTCTAGGAGTTGTCTTCCTACAATAATAACATCGATGTTTATAATACTCTTATAAGAAAACAACTTGATATTGGCCATCAAACCTGTCAGCCATTTATTAATAATGTCTATGGAGAAGTAAGCCCTCTGAATGCAACACATCTAATGGCCAGAGATTTTCTTTTAGTGCCTTTTTGTATACACCTCCACCATTGCATTGTATTAAAATAACTTGTCTAGATTTGTAATATATTCATTGTATTATGAACTCTTCTCTTTATCATAGTCCCTTGCATAATGCTTGGTACAAGACAGAATTCAAGAGGTATTAAGTTACAGCAATAAAGATAATTCAACACAGACCAACTTGTGGTTGACTTTGTGTAAATTAAATAGTGTTTTGACAGAGGATCTTGACACTTTGACCCCTGAATGGCTGTTTTACTCTTTGCTATTAGAACTTCATTCTTAGGTCAGGGAGGGAAAGTTGAAATGTCTGTAGTGACCTGCTCTAACAAAGAGGGAGAAATGAAAACTGGGTCAGACAAAGGAGCACATACCCTGCCCCATCCAAAGGCCGTTCACTTGGTTCCACTCAGCACCCCTTAGCTCCAGCCAGTTGTTGCTATGAGGGGCAGTGTCACCAGACATTCTGGGTTTTCAAGTGAAGACAGAAATCTGTATTTTTATCTAAAAATTGGCCAATATTTAAAAATTGGAAATGTGTGGCCCATTAAAAAACAACAACAACAAAAAACATGTCTCTAAGCCATGTTTCACTTGCAGGCAGCCTGTCTGCTTTTAGGTCCTGAGCCTTTTCCTACTGGCAGGAGGGAAATTTTCCAGGTGAGAGGCATAAAGTGAATAAAGGCTGTGCAATGATGTCCCAAGTCCAGAGAACAGACACATGTTTTTTTGTTTTGTTTTGTTTTTGGACTGGAGGGATCTTGTTGGAAAGCACTAGAGGTGAATCTAGGGTGTAGTTGGTAGCCCGATTGGAGAGAGCTACGTTAGACAAGCCATCAGGTTTAGGACTCGTTTGCCTGCAAAGTGAACCGGAATTGAATGATTTAACACACATGGAGGGTGGTGAAGCTGGTTGGCTTGATCAAGAAGAAAATTAGGACCATCGGAAAAGGAAAGGGGAATGCTAGCTGTTTAATGAGAATAAAATAATGGAAAGGAGATGGCTTCGGATAGGCTGGGAGTCAGGAAGGAACAGTCAAGGGCTCAGCTTGTGTCCCAGCTGGCACCTGAGGACACTGCCATTAAAGTCTAGGAAAGTCCTGGGCAGGCAGGCTCTTGACCTGTGATATGTTATAAAACCCATGACAGTCATGGAGGTGATATTCTAGAGCAGTTCTCTGGTCTAGGTCAGTGATATCAGAAAACTGGATTAAATAAAGTAAGCTTTTTTTTTTTTTAAATGGAAAGATTTTAAAAAAGCTTAGAGGAACTTCCCTGGTGATCCAGTGGCTAAGACTTCACCTTCCGATGCAATGGGTAAGACTTTGCCTTCTAATGCAGGGGGTGCGGGATTGATCCGCATGCCTCGGGGCCCAGAAACCAAGAACATAAAACAGAAGCAATATTGTAACAAATTCAATAGAGACTTAAAAAAAAAAAATGGTCCACATCAAAAAATCTTTTAAAAATAAATAAATAAATAAAAACCCTTACATATTTGCTAAAAAGTGGCAAGAATGGTTTACAGTCTGTGCTTAGGACGTTTACTTGGCTATGGAATCTTTGTGTCTTAAAGATTCTAAAGCTTCCAAAAGCCTTGCTTCGGAAGCACTACCTACAACAAAGAATAATGTTAACTGTGAAGCATTGAATACAGGTGTTCACAGAGATGCTGACAACATCCAGTTTCAAGGCTGGCCTGCCAGCAACTGTGGGGACCATCAGTTCCCCCACAAAGGAGCACCAGTTTGGTTCAGGAAAGGTTCAGGGCAAGGAGTTAAGCTTTTGTTGCACATTCTGGAACAGAAGAGATGGTTTGCGTATACTTAAAACAGAGGAAGCACCCAAGCCCAGTGACTCTATATTTCCCTGAGGAGGTTAGAGTGTTTGCAAATTTTCATTAAATGGTCAGCTGTCTGAAGACAGTATGAGTCTGACCATGTTGTGTTTGCAGTTGTCTAGTTAGTATGCTTTCTGGCTCGTAGCAGGGACCGCATAACCACTTTTGAGTGAATAAATGTACAGTCGAGAGCAACATTAAAATTCATATGGAAAATGAGGGCTTTAGATCTTGACCTCAGAAACTGCGGACATGTATAACAAGTCAAACATGCAGATGAGATTTGATAATCACCTATATGAAATCCAGATCTTTTGCGATAAATCACAGTGTATCTGCATTAGAAAACACAGGCGTACATACACACTCACAATTTATCTCCCCCAAATTTTCTTTCTTGCTAACTCCATTTCATACGTATTTATAGGGTAAGCCAATATTAGAAGAATATAAGGGCAACCCTGCCACTCCATTGCTTAAAATACTCCAGTGATGGCACCATCTATGAGAGTAAAATCTAGAGTCGCACCCTGGCTCACAGAAAGAAGCCAGACCCCTGCCTGCTCCTCCAACCTCATCTCTCTGCCTCTGCCACAGTGATGTGGCACTTCTGTACACAAGCTGCCTTCTAACCTGGGGCCTTGGCCTGGCTTTGCTCTGACGCTGTCTTCTGCCTGGAATGCTCTTCCTTCTGATACCACTGTGGTTGGTCCATCCTGGTCCTCAGAGCTGGTGATTCAGAAGCGATATTCAACCACTCGGTAAAACTTGACACTGTTCCATTCTCATTGTAGAACTTATCCCTCTCTGTTTTTGTTGTTTATGTGATTTGTTTCTTGTCGCTCTTATTCTCCACTGGGCTCTAAGTTCTGTATGTCTGCTTTTTCTCTGGCCCTCAAAATGGTGCCTCACACCTATTAAATACTTAAATCGTTTTGAGTAAGTGAAAGGATGAACTAGATAAAAGATTTGTTACAGGCAGAATAAAAATGGAGGAATGTGTCAGCACGTGTTTGATTAGGAAACAACCCTGCAATGTACCGGAGTAAAGTAGAATACAATTAGGAAACTATTTTATGGCAAAAGTAATACTTATGTGAATATTTCTTCTGTATTATAAAACTTTAATTTGCTTTTCCACACAAAGAGTTGAAGAGAAAAATACATACAAAAGATTCCTTGTATGGATATGATAATAAATCAAATCACAAGAAAGTGGTTAAAGATCATGGTAGTAAAAGAAAAGGATCAAAAATATTGAGATATGAGTGCCTACAAGAATTCTTTTGTTGCCCCTATTATGTAGCAGTATGTGAGTACATTTTCTTTTTTTTATACTAATGTTTAAGTATTGACTATATTTCCCACACTGTACATTTCATACCTGTGACCTGTGCAAGTGGAACTCTGCACCTGTGAATCTCCCTCCCCTATTTCTCTCCTGCTCTTTCCCCCCACCTCCCCGTTTGTTCTCTGTATCTACGGCTTTGTTTCTATTTTATGTTCAGTTGATTTTTAGATTCCACGTATAAGTGAAGTCATACAGCATTTGTCTTTCTCTGTCTGATTTATCTCACTTAGCATATTACCCTCTAGGTCCATCCAAGTTGTCAAAAATGGCAAGATTTTATTCTTTTTATGGCAAAATAATATTCCGTTGTGTTTGTGTGTGTCTCTGTGTGTGTGTATACCACATCATCTTTATCCACTCATCTACTGATGGGCACTTAGGTTGCTTCCATATCTTGACTATTGTAAATAATGCTGCAATGAGGATAGGGGTGCGTATATCTTTTCTATTGTTTTTATTTTCTTTAGATAAACACCCAGGAGTAGAATTTCTGGATCATATGGTAAATCTAATTTCAATATTTTGAAGAATCTCCATACTGTTCTCCATAGGGGCTACACCAATTTGCATTTCCACTAACAGGGTACAAGGGTTCCCTTTTCTCCACATCCTCGCCAACACTTATTACTTGTTGTCAGCATGGATATTATCCAAAAGACAATTGTGAGGTGATATCTCCTTATGGTTTTTCTTTGCATTTCCCTGATGATAGTGATGTTGAGCATCTTTTCATGTGCCTTTGGCTATCTGAATGTCTTCTTTGGAGAAATGTCTCTTCAGATCCTCTGCCTATTTTTTAATTGGGTTGTTCAGTGTTTTGACGTCAAATTGTATGAGTTGTTTTTTTTTTTTTAATTTTGGATATTAATGCTTTATCAGATAAATCATTGGCAAATATATTTCCTTTCAGTAGGAAGCCTTTTAATTTTGTTGATAGTTTCCTTCACTGTGCAAAAGCTTTTTCGTTTTGTGTAGTCCCATTTGTTTATTTTTGCTTTTGTTTCTCTTGCCTGAGGATACACATCCAAAAAATTACTATGACTGCTGTCAAAGAGAGTACTGCCTATGTTTTCTCCTAGTTTTGTGGTTTCAGATCTTACATTGAAATCATTAATACATTTAAAATTTATTTTTGTATATGATGTGAGAAAGTAGTCCAGTCTGATTCTTTTGCATATAGTTGTCCACTTTTCCCAACACCATTTATTGAAGAAGCAATTTTCCCCCATTGCATATTCTTGCCTCTTTTGTGATAGATTAATTGCCCATATAAGTGTGGATTTATTTCTGGGATGTTTGTTCCATTGATCTATGTGTCTGTTTTTGAGCTGGTACCATACTGTTTTGATTACTGTAGCTTTGTAGTATAGCTTGAAATCAGGGAGAGTGAAACCTGTAGCTTTGTTCTTTTTTCTCAAGATTGTTTTGGCTACTTGTGGTCTTTATTGATATTTTTTTAGCTATGCAGGCATGTAACAAACATTATGAGGTACCTACCAAGGGCAAAGCACTATTCTTGCTACTAGAGGTATAAAAGGTGTAAGGCAGCCTCTGTACCAAGGAAATGCATAATCTAGTGGTGGAGAAGTAAAGTACATTTTTTATTTCAAAGAGCACTGCACAGTAAACAAGGCGATGTATGCAGAACAAGGATGTCAGTGATGAATTAGAATATATTAAAAATACTATTGTGTGATCTAATTGCATTTATTTGCAGTGTAGTAGCTATGTCCTGGTGTTTGATATAATGCCTTCCCTCCCTGAGAAAGAAATGCCCCTTCATCTTCAAGTAATTGACTCTGGAGCTGATGCTTGTACTCTGGGTTTCAGATCCAGACCTGGTCAGACACTCTTTTATGACCTGAAATTGATATTCCCAGAAGTAATCAGCTATTCACAGGTTGCTCAAGAATGGGAGGAAAACATCTTCTGCTGGGTGGATGGAAGAACAAAGAAAGCTGCTCTAACCAGAGAGAACAAAAAAAGCAGTTACAAGCTGGGAGACAGAAATGAGAAATTAGGAGATTCTAGAGAAAAAAGAAGGTGCCTTTCCTTACAGCATCTGTGTAAAGCTTCTCTATATTTGATTGTGCATCTCACTTTTCTCATCCAAGAAAAAATTCTGAGTATTTATCATCTATCTGTGCTTAAGCTAAAAGATTTTATGTTCTTATAAGCAAAGGGGTGCTGGTTAATCCAATGATATATGCAAATTCTTAAAATGGGAATCACATTTCTGGTTATATTGGCTAATACCCATAGTTATACAGTATAGGCTCCCCTGCAGCACTAACTTGGAAATCTTGGAAACATTATCCTAAATTTATAGAGTCTGTGATTAATTATAAATAGATATAATTTTGCTATAGACAGATGGAAGAAAATACATACAAAAGTCTAACTGACAATAAGATAACTCATGAATATGATTTAATAAATAACGGTAAAGTAGGATTATCTGGAGGATTGACAAAATTTAAAGACTGGCTTAAACTGGACCTAGGCCCAATCTGAAATAATGGGAAAATAAAAGCCTTCCAGACTCACATCCGGTTCGCACAGAATGCTCTAATAATGAGACTTTATCTGAATGGACACCCCTGGAAGACACACTGTCTTCCATTCTGGCAGTGGTGAATGCCAGCCAAGAGTTAGATTTATTGCAAGAGTTGTAAAATTAGTTGGGTTTTCCTATAGAAAAAGAGCTGAAGAGCCGAAAATCATACTAAATGGACAGGTTACAAAGTATGACCTTAAATTTGTTCTTTTTAGTTATGATTATTGTTATTCTGCATTTTGTTGGATATCTTGAACATTAAAATTCAAATCATTTGATAAAAACATCGCCATCCTGGCCTCCAGATGGTTTCCATTTCCTCTTATCTCTTTATCCTTTTCCTCCTTCCCTTCTTCCCACCCTCCTCCCTTTCTTCCTGCTTTCCATCAATCTTTTAAGTTTTTATTTTTACTAAAATCCTATATACATGCAGTTATACTATATATACATGTGGTTTAAAGAGCAAATAGTTAGCGGGTAAAAAAACCCAATTTGTTCAAACCATCCATTTTGAGCCTCTCCATTCCCCTTCCCCCGAAGCAATCCTTTTCAACTTTTCTGGTTGATTCTCTGTGTATTTTATCTCCGTAGCTCAATATAACCTGCTTGACTGTTACTTCTTGATTTCTCAATTCTGTGTGTGGGTTTCTGACTATGAAAAATAACAACTGAGCTTTCATCCTTCTTGTCCCCTCCCCACTCCACATACTTCTCATTCCGTCAACGTTTTTCATTAAGTTGGAGCATAATTTTAGTTACAGCCCTTAGTGTTTACATCATCATTATGTCATAAACGAAGTCTTGGAGTAAAGTAGGATTACTTTCCTCTCTTCTAAAACTTTAAAAAAAAATAATTTTTGTTCACATAAGTACACTTTATTGTTCATCCTAAAAAGTCTTTGTCAGTTGTCTACTTCTCCTTCCCATCAAATTGATCTTGAAGAAACCTCTTGCAGAGTCTGCAGACCTGCACCGTGTGCGCTGGTTTCTTTGGTACACCCTGTCCTCTGGGCATCTCTCTTGGGGATTTCTTTTGACTGTTTCCTCAGTGGGCTCTCCTGTTCAGAGATCTCGTGCATTCCTTTTTTCTTGTTTTTCTTCCTAGTTTCAGAGGAGCACATTATCCAGTAGCTTTCTGGAAACTGTTTGTGAAAAGTAAAATAGTTGAGAGTCTGTGGGTCTGAAAATGTCTTTATCTCACCCTTAGAGCTGACAGGTAATTGGCATAGAATTCTAAGTGGGAGATAATTCTTCTTTAGAATGATCTTGTAGTTTCCAATGTTGTTCTTGAGAAACTGAATCTCTCCTGGTCCTTTGTATGTGATCCGTTTCTTTTCTTCAATGAAAGCTTATGTAATTTTCTTTTTGTCTCATCTTCTGAAATGTTAAGGTGATGTGCCTTGGGGTGGGTCTATGTTCATCCATTGTCTCAGGTATCTGATGGGCTCTTTTATATAGAAATTTTAGCTGTGGAAATTATATTACACATAATTGTTTTCACCATTTTCTCTTTCTTGAGTCCCTGTTATTGGAATGCTTGGAAAACTGGACTATTCTCATGATTATCTTCCGTCCCCTTTTCTTATTTTCTTTTTATAATTCTTGTTCTAATTTTATGGGATATTTTATCATTTTTTTCCCCCAAAACTTCCATTGAGTTTCCCATTTCAGATACGATTTTATTTTTCAATTTCTAGGATATCCCTTTTATTCTCTGGACATCTCTTTTTATGGCATCCTATTTTTATTTCATTTATGCAGTATCTTTCTTTTCCTTGAAGATATTAGAGATTGTTTTTAATTTTATTTTTTGAAGTTTTCTCCTGATTAGTCCTTCAATTTTTAAAAAATGATATCATTTTACTTTTTGCTTTGATCTCTACCTTTCATGTTGTAGAAATTCAGAGAATGTCTCTACTTCTTACCTGTTAATGTTTAAAGAAGGATGAATGGAAGCTCTGAGCAAGTGGATGGAGCTTTTTAACTGTAAGCTTCACTGGAAGGGATCTGTCTGGCTTATTGATGGGGTGGGATACCTGACATGAATGTTTAATTTAAGTTCCTTCCTGGATGTGTTAGGTGTTCTAGAGATGACTCATCCTTCTTTTGTCTGGAGGACAATGTCCTGACTGCCAGCGTTCTGGGAGCCTAATGGACAAGACACCTGAGGTTCTCAGCCTCCAGTAGGTATACCTTTATCTTATGTTTCTGTCTTCAGTAATTTCCCTACCTTGAACTCTGCCTGGTGCCCATCAATCCAGAGACCTGTGCTGTCTTCAGAGAAGAGGCGTTTAGCCTACAGTCAGAGATGAGAGCAGTAGCACGGAATGCGGGGGGAGCTCTGGGGGCCTCACTTGAAACCCTGCCTTATTTCCATCTCCACCTCCTTCACCATCATCTCCCGAGATAACTCCAAATTATAGAATTATCCAGGTTATCTCCCGAGATAACTCCAAGTTATAGAGTTATAGATAACTCTAATTTCTGCGATGTTTAAGGATTCTGTAGTACATACCAGGTAGCTTCTTGGCTTTTCCAATGGCTAGCTTAGGATTTACTTTCCAGGGCCCACTAATTCTGTAACCACTAATTTATCTGCTTTCAGATTCCAAACTTTTGCTGCTGTTGTTGTTGTTTCATATGACCTTGTCATCTTATGGCTAAAAAATTTTCTTTGTAGAGTTTTTGTGAGGTTTTTGGACAACCAAGCAAAATTTACTACCTGTATTCAATTTGCCTTATTCCCATGTTCTTCTCACTTTTCACAGGTAACCTTTTAAAATCTTAAAAACATTTTTTTGACAAACAGAGCATATCTGGGTTTTGTGTTTTAACCCAATCTGATGGTATCTCTTCCTTGATGGGAGTATTCAACCATTTACATTTAGTGAAATGACTGAATTTGATTATACTTTACGTTCAGTACTTACTTTGCAAAGTTTTGTTTGCTGGTTTGAATAGTTTACTGTTTATCCCACTTTTCTTTTTGTTAGTATTTGGGTTCTACCACACTTTCTGATTCCACTGTCTTTTGATTATCTTCCCTTTTCCTGCTCTGTTAAGCACAATAATCCACTGTGAAGGAGTTACTGCTATTTGTCCCTCAAAGCAGCACTGCTTATTCAACAAAGGGACTCTGATTAATCAGACTTCATAAACCCCTAATGAGACAGCCTTTAGGATATTTTCACTACTCTCCAATTACCCTCCCCTTCCAAAATCCTCGTGATGTTGAAATAGTGTAGTACTTTTAGGATTTTCTTCACATTTCATTCCATGGCAGTACACCTTAGTTATTAAGACTTTGTATAAAAATATACATACATATATATAATTTTTGCAGGGTTCACTGCTCTGCACTGTTTCATCCTCTTAGATTTTGAGGTCCCCATTCTGGTCATTTGCTTCTTGTTTGTAATATTTTTTAAGTATTTTCCTAAGATAAAGTATGTGAATGATAAACTTTCTGATGTGTCTTGACTATTTTAACTTTCATTTGCTTTGATAGGTGACTTTTATCTTGGATTAATATAGGAATCCTTGGTTTTAGGTTCTTTTCTCGCAATAGCCTCGATTATGCAACTCTACTGTTTAGCCTTCAGTTGTATAAATGAGAAGACCAATGCTACTCTGATCTTATTTTTGCCTTGTACCTAATTTTTCTTTTTTTTTCAGGAGCTTAAAAGCTTTGTACTTAGTGTTCAAGAATATTACTAAGATTTGCTTGGATGGGTATATTTTCTTACCAATCTTACTGGAAAGTCAAAAAACGAGAGTTTCCAATCTTGTCCAATGTCAAACTCCTCCACACACTGCCAACGCCAAGCTCTTCCTTTATTTCCCACCCCCTGGTCCTCATACTTGGGTCGTGTTGTTCCTTAACCATCAGAGCACCTGCAGCTGTTCCTTGTCCCCTGCATATCCAGACCCAGCAGCGTTTGACTTGGGATTGAGAGTTGAAGGGTGCCTGTGATCAGGTTATCAGTTCCCAGGATCCTTTCAATGCTTGTAATACCTACTTTCATTCATCTCTTATTAACTATCAACTGCCTTTCCTCTGCTTTCTAGAGATGGACACCCAGTGCGATTTACCTTGATTTATGGTCCCTCCAGGTTAAAACAACTGTGTTACTATGTTCTTTCAAGCTGCATGCCAATATATCAGTAAGTATTTATCCTTCGAATAAAGGTAGCTCCCTCTGAAATACCTCCACTGAATATACAGCTGGCACCTGAAACGCAAAATTTCTAAGAACTACTAGGTTGATTTACTCTCTAAAAAAAGTACTTATTTCAATTATGAAACCAGTATTCATTCTTTGGCTTTGCCCTGTTTTCTTCTCTTCACATCTAATCAGATACTTCGGGCCATTTTGATTTTCCTTTTCTCCTTCCTTATTTCCTCCCCTCCTTCCTTCCTCCCTCCCCCCTTCCCCCTTTCTTCCATTTTACTGTTGTCACACTAGCTATGACCTTCACTGTTTCTTGCCTGAAATACAGTTTTTGTACTGATCTCCTTGTTTTCATTTTTCCTTATTCTAATCTTCCCTATTATATGCATGGTAGGAAATCTAATTGTCATATTCACTATCCACCTAAACACTTGGAATATCTCCTTACTGCCTACTGAGTTACACAAAATGTCTTTGGTCTAACGATGTATCGTTAGTCACAGTTATCCGAGAATACCTTCCCAAGTCTTGTCTTGCATTTCTCCATTCCTCATGCTCTATTCTCCAGCCAAGTTAGATCACTCATTCTATTCCATACATGCTAAGAGCGCCCCCAACTTCAGCTCTTCATCTCTGTACACAAACCTTAACTTGTAAAGGCCAGTTTCTTCTATATTCTGCCAAGTTTGCAAAATAACTTGGATTTTTAAGGCAATTTTTAAAAGGAGTTTTTGCCTTAGAGAAATACATGTATCTATTTATATGTATCATCATAACTGATATACTGTGTATTTGTTCAGTGTATCAGTTATTTTTTACCTCTGCTTAGTGAAACATATCAGAGATCTGTACACAGTAGGTAATCGATGAACATTTTTGGAAATGGGAAAGTGCTCAGCCTCAAGTGAGAGAGAGGATTTTAAGTTAAATGAAGTTGGGACATTCATTTCTCAGCTCCCCAGAGTGGTAAAGATCGGGTAGCCTGAGGTTTGCATCTTTTCTTCTTATTCTCTCCTCTAAAGAGGTAGAAAAGGTTTCTTCTCCCAGAAACTGTAATAAATGCAGTCAAAAGTTCAGGGAACTTTGCTATATAAGCAGTTACCTTCATGTGTTTACAGCCATTTCTTGTTAAGTTTCATTAAGACTGGAATCTGTGACGTGTTGGGTGGGGACTGGAGGAAGTTTGCCAAATTAACAGTGTATGTGAGGTTGCACTGTGAAGCTTGTTCCCACTTTTAAAGCAGGTTTCAAGTAATTCAGAAGCATTCATGATTAGATAAACTAGTGGATGCTAGATATACAATAGGTTATGAGTGGAAACCAGAGGTCCCAGGGGACATCCTTCTAAACTAGAGCACGTTATTGTACACATTCCAGGCTTCAGTTTCCTTGCCTCTGAAACAGGAACAAGGAGACGTAACTCCCAGCATTCCTATTAAAATTAAATCAAAATATATACAAAAAGAGGATGGGTAGCTTGATGGTTAAGAACACTGATCTGGCAGTCGGAATTAGGTTAGAATCTTTGATTTGTCAATAACAGTGTAATTAGGAATAAAACTAGAGCACCTTTCTGACCACCATCCATCACCCTGAACACTCAGGACATTTTGCACCTTATTCATAAGATCGATCAAATTCTAATTTCTTTTATATTTATTTGCATATTTATGTCCCCAATCAATTGTAATCTTTCCCTCCTTGAAACTTCTCAGCACTTGGAGTGTTGTTTGTGACAGTTATTACATTCTAATTTCTTTTTTAGTTTTTACTGCATACTTATTCATCTGCCTGGGTGGTTGGAATTTTGAAAGCAGGCTTTAAAAAACTTCATCTTTTATTCAGTACCTAATACAGTGTCTTGCAAATAGTTGCTGCTCAGTGAAGAATGGATAAATCAGGACAAATCCTAATGAAGTGAACTTGGCAAAGTTAAGTCCAGGTGGGTGCATACTCTGGACGTGGCTTTGGAAGACCCAGGGGTCATTCTCCTTTTGTGTGTTACTGGGAGACCAAGGTGTCTTGGTGACGATCTTCTCCTGGTCCCTTGTTTAGATCTGGGGGAGCTGACTGAAAGGGTAGAAGGGAAGGACTTGAGGGAAATGAAAAATAACAAAAACTCAAAAGTGAAACTGGATCCAGCCTGGATGAATGAGCCTGTATATTTATTTTCTGCCTATTCCATGTTAAGGTAGAGAAATCAAACAAGTATTTATTTTTATTAAAAAACATTTTATATTGGGGCATAGCTGACTAACAATGTTGTTAGTTTCGGGTGTACAGCAAAGTGAATCAGTTATACATATACATGTATCTATTCTTTTTCAAATTCTTTTCCCATTTAGGTTATTACAGAACATTGAGCAGAGTTCCCTGTGGTATACAGTAGGTCCTTGTTGGTTATTTTATATATAGCAGTGTGTGCATGTCAATCCCAAACTCCTAATCTATCCCTTCCCCCCACCCTTCCCTCTGGTAACCGTAAGTTCATTCTCTAAGTCTGTGAGTGTTTCTGTTTTGTAAAGAGGTTCATTGGTACCATTTTTTTTTTTTTTTAGATTTTGCATATAAACAATATCATATGGTATTTGTCTTTCTCTGTCTGACTGACTTCACTTAGTATGATCATCTCCAGGTCCATCCATGTTGCTGCACATGGCATTCATTCTTGTTTTGTGGCTGAGTAATATTCCATTGTATAAATAGTCAATATACCACATCTTCTTTACCCATGCATCTGTCAGCGGACATTTAGATTGTTGCCAATGTCTTGGCTATTAGCAACACTAATAAATAGTGCTGCTATGAACACTGGGGTTCATGGATCCTTTAGGATTATGGTTTTCTCCAGATATATGCCCGGGAGTAGGACTGCTGGATCATACGGCAGCTCTATGTTTACTTTAAGGAACGTCCATACTGTTCAAACAGAGGTACTTTTGCCGTCTTGGTTTTGGGAGGTCTGTGCTCTTACCTACATTGACAAAATTCTGAATAACAAAAAATCAGATAAAGAAAACTGATGGATCACTTGTTTGAGGTTGCATTTTCTCAGAATGCTCCCGAAATCACAAAACATTTTAAATAATTTAAAGAATGTATTTATTACTCGGAAGCCAACCAGAATGAGATTCCTGCTGTTTTCCTTGTCCTAAGTCTTCTCCGTCTCTGCCTTCCTGGCCGTGTCTTCCCTTCAAGAGCTTGCTCAGCAAAAGGAAAGCCAGACCTCTCAGTGCATGAGTCGCCCTCTCGTGACAAGGGCTGTCCTAACAGCTGAGGTCAGTAGAGGGTTTTCCAGTTCAAGCTCTGTCTCCACGGATAACAGACGTGGAGCTGGACGGAGAGAAAGTCTTACAGAAAGCCCAGAAGGGGCCAGAGTTTGATTCAGGAACCTGAAGTAGAAGACTGAGCTTTCAGATCAAGGGAACAGGGCCTGTGGACAGTGTCCTGCAACAGGCACTGACACTTGCAGAGGCTTGAGCGTGCTCACACTCGGGAACGGTGTGGAATTCTCATTTAAAGGGCCAAGAATGGAGAAACCCTTATTCAGCAAAGTCTTCAATTTGGTCCCATTAAGTAATCATTGAAGAGAAGTTAGGTGGAGAGGAGATGTTTTAGCTTCTGCAACGATCTTTAAAGGAATATTAAAGTTTGTTTGAAGAGTCACCAATATACTTCTGTCTTCCTGTGCTCACATGATGTGTCTTTGTGCCCTGTGTTAGTGTAAATGGTATTTCCAGATGTGTTCCCTACTAAATGTGGCAGTATAACCGTAACAGTTATAATCTGGGCTATCAGAAGCTAAACAAAAAGAAAAAAGTAACAAACATTAAAAATTTTTTCTTAGAGTGCTGGACAGGGTGATATATTTTAAAAAATCACCATTTAAAAATATACTCTAGGTATCTTCAAGTGTTTAAATACTTTTAAACACACTGAACAGAAGCAAGGTTCATGTTATTGACTCATTCCCCATGTTAAAAAAAATAACACAAAACAAAGCCTTTTTGTACTGGAGTTTTTCGCCCTTCCGTCCTTTTCTTTAATTCTCTCTGTGTGTTGTACATAAATTATTAGATAGTGTTAAGTGAAGTTTACGTGAATCGTGAACAGGCCTAGTAATATTTTCCGGTAAATGTGGACTAAAACTTGAAGGATATCATAGTGCCTTTGGAAAAAAAACCTGCCACGGTACTGACAGGTCCTTAAGAAAGGAAAAGGTGACTTTGAAGAGGCATGTGACATGTTTACAACTTCAGCCCAGATGTGTCTCCTGTAAAGTAGGAATAATTGCCTATACACAGGAGAGATGTTTCTTTGCTTTTTCAATGGCATTGTCATTTGAAGCAAAGATTTCCTTTGACATATGCACCTCATATTTCGGATGAATAAAAAAAGATGAAGCTCACACAGGAGTTTGTATCCATAGTGTGTGTGTGTGTGTGTGTGTGTGTGTGTGTGTGTGTGTGTGTGTGTGTGTGTGTGTGTGTGTCTACACATTGCAGGATACGGTTACATTATCTGACAGTCTTTAAACCTCACAACTTCACTTCAGGGGTCAAACAACCAGACACTTAAAAAACAAAGCTGATGGAAAATACCCAGAGCAGCCTCTAGAAGGTCAGGCCTCAACAATTACAAAAACAAGTCTAGGTTTTTTGAGCTATGATACCGTTGAGTTAGCCTTAGACCTGAAAGTTCCACATTTGAAACCACATGACAAAGTTCCAAATCGGTGGTTCTTGCTGAAGATGTGAAGGTGTGTTATATTGTTGGGGAAAAAGCCCTCACTTTTGCTATTTTAGAGAGAATGATGGGATTGACAGAAATGAAAAGACATTTATTCGTGCAAATAAATGCCCAGGATGAATAGCAAAGGCCTTCTAGGACAGTAATGGCCGTGAACACGTGCAAGTTTCTGCCCACAGTTAACAGTGGATAGATGTGCTGCCCGTCAACCTGGCGCCAAGGTGGGAATCTCTTTCTACTGATTGGACCATTGAAGGGAAAAACTACTCTTAGGATTTAGCCCCAATTCGTGTCTATCTCTAAATCCCTTTGTAATGTCTAATATCTTTAAAAAATGACATTTCTCCGTCTTGCTTTTCCTGGCTTCTTATTTACAGCCTGGAGGGACAGGAAGACTTGCTGAGTCATTCAAAAATGAATCAGTTGGTAATTTTGATGTTATTAAATAGCAGATCAAGATAGAACTTTTCTTAGATGTCGAACATGGGGGGAAAAAAGCAATGAAATGTACAGATGCAAATGATAGCAGTTGTGAGAATCTTATATCTAATAATTTAAATGTTACCCAGGTGTTTGGGAAGGCCCGTTCGCCATGCCTTTCACTGTCCTATAGAGGAAATTCAGAGGAGTTTCTTCTTTGCTAAACTTATTATCAAAGAAAACATTGACGAATGGTTCTAGGGCATTCACTGGACCATGTCACCAGGCAGTGGAACATTATTGAAAAGAGGATAGATAGTTGTCATGGAGGCAAACAGTGCCTGGATTCCTTGCATGTTTTCTTTAGAATCTCCTTTCATCATCATCAAATATATGGCATCCCCAAGCCTTTCCCTATCCTGTCACAGCAGGAAATGATAAAATGTCCCAGGCACTCAGCATTCCTGAAGAAGACTGCTGTCAGCTCCACGTGACCGGCACAGGGATACTGTTCCAAGCCCAACTCTTGGGCTACCAGGGCTGATGGGATACACATTTCCATATATTAGCAACCCTTCTAACCCCCCCACCAGTGTGCTAGCAGGGTGCAGAAAGACCACCGATTGAATTCACTGAGAGAATACATTAAGATTGGGTGCAAAAGCCTTATAACAATAAAGGGTTTTTGTTTATCCATTTATTACTCTGTCTATCCATTTGCCTGGTTTCATGCTCTGTGTATATGCCTGATTTGGGGATCTTTGGAGAAAGAGGGGCAGATGCAAGACACGGTTCCAGGTGGAAGAATGAATAACTGATTTGAGAGGTGCACGTGGGAACAACTGATGCAGGCGATGCACATTCCCAACGTTACAGCAGCAGTAAAAGGGTAGTTAGGTAAAGATGGAATTCCTGACGTCTTCTGGTACTTTGGATTTGCTTGACTGTTCGTTTGCTATTAAAAGATGTCTTAGTATTCATTTGATTGCCTGAAGGTTACACCCACTTTGGGGGTTGTATTTCAGTTCAAGTTAAAACACATTTTTTTCTTTTGCATATCTATTATGTCTGTGTCCCAAGATAGGATCGGGGAGGGAGGGGGAAACCAAGGATGAATAAAACAGTCACCCTTGCTTTAACTTCACTCTGTAGTAGCCTCACTAGCTGGTGTCTTTCATTCTTGAGATGCTGTTATTACAAAAGACCTTTTTTTTTTTTAAATTTTTTATTTATTTTATTTTTTGGCTGTGTTGGGTCTTCATTGCTGTGCGCAGGCTTTCTCTGGTTGCGGCGAGCGGGGGGCTACTCTTCGTTGCGGTGCACGGGCTTCTCATTGCAGTGGCTTCTCTTGTTGTGGAGCACGGGCTCTAGGAGCAGAGGCTCAGTAGTTGTGGCACGTGGGCTCAGTAGTTGTGGTGCACACGCTCCGCTGCTCCGTGGCATGTGCGATCTTCCCGGACCAGGGCTCGAACCCGTGTCCCCTGCATTGGCAGGCAGATTCTTTACCACTGCGCCACCAGGGAACCCCCCAAAAGACTTTATTTTTAAAGATATACACCATTTTCCCCCCTGTCTCTTCATCAAGTACAGAATTCACACACACACAATCTACACCAAACCGTATAATCAGACACACACATATCTATCAGTCAATTATCTATCTATGTCTATCATCCATGTAACTCTCTATAACTATCTACCTATGTAACTCTGTATCTATCTATCACCTACCTCCCTACTGATTCAGGAGAACCCAATCCAGCAGCTGTGTCTCAGTCTCACCACAAGGAAGATACATTTTACCTTCCCCTTCACTTAAGGGCTAAGAACTTTGAGACCTGGAGGTCTGGGTTACTCTTTCCTGGAAATAAATATTAAGAAGTCTTTTGACTGAAATACTAGACTGTTCGAGAGGTGCTTTTCTTCCTGAGGAAAAAAAAAAAAATTGGATTTTATGGCTGGGTGGTGGCCTCCCTGAAAAGCTGGGTTCTGTTCATGAAACTTGCGAGGATTCAGGCCATTGAGGGATGTGGTAGCTGAGCCCCTCGGTCTGGGTGCTTCCTCGGTGACCACAACTGGGTCAGAGGACGTGGATGTCATGATCTGGGGCTGCCCACTTTCAGATGAAACTCTCGAGTTTGACAAGGACAGATAAGAATGAGAAACACGTTGCACTGAAGACCAGATATTTCCTGATCTCTCTAGATCTTCTCATATAATTGCAGAAGCCGTAGAAAAAGGGAGCTTTGCAAAAAGACTAGATTTCCTGCCAGGTTTGCTGCTTGGGAATGGAGCCAAATGTAACTTGATTTGGGAAAATCAATGTGATTTTTCTCAGACCAAAGTCTCATGCAACAAATATGTACCAGTTAGGCAAACATATATTCATATGTGATAGAAATGCTTGACATAGAATGTCAGTGACGTTGAGGAAGAGGCAGGAACAAGTAAAAAGAAGAACAGATAGTGTTATTAAAAAAAAAAATCTTGGTTACAACAAAAAGGAGGATTGAGTGGCAGGTTAAATAAGGAACATTTTCTCAACTGCCTGTAATTAAATGAGATTTCTTGTGCTCTGATGTAGGAGGGTCATGTCCGAATTTCCAAATCTTTATAGAAGACCACAAGTCGATGTTACCAGTTTTGGGCAGAGGATGGTAGCAGAGAGCTCTTCTTAAAGTTTGCTCCATATTCAGCCAAAAATTCAGGCACTTCGTATTTTTAAGCTGTTTCTGATATATAAACTCATTCTTCATAATGACATTTTAAGTCTTTATTTAAAGAAATGAAGACAAGAGTCTCCAGGGTCAGCCAGCGGTATTTGTTGGGTTTTTTTTGCTTGTTTTGTTTAGTTTTCATTTATTTCATTGAAGTATAGTTGACTTACAACTATACTTACAACTATAAGTTGACTTACTACTATACTTACAACTAACTATGTTGTGTTAATTTCTGTTGTACAGCAAAGTGATTCAGTTATACATATAGTTTTTTTTGTTTTTTTTTTTCCGGTACGCGGGCCTCTCACTGCTGCGGCCTCTCCCGTTGCGGAGCACAGGCTCCGGACGCGCAGGCTCAGCGGCCATGGCTCACGGGCCCAGCCGCTCCGCGGCACGTGGGATCTTCCCGGACCGGGGCACGAACCCGTGTCCCCTGCATCGGCAGGCGGACTCTCAAGCACTGCGCCACCAGGGAAGCCCGATACATTCTTTTTATATATTCTTTTCCATTACGGTTTATTACAGGATTTTGAGTATAGTTCCCTGTGCTATACCGTAGGACCTTGTTGTTTATCCATCCTATGTATAATAGCCAGTGGTATTTGTACGGCTGTATTAAAGTATCAGAAATTGTCTGATTTTACTAAACTCTAAAGCGTTGCCTTACTTTTTGGGAAACTGATTATGTTAGATCCTTGGATCTAGTTAAAAAGCCTGTAGAATGAATTTGAATGTAAGAGGTTAATAAGTTTTGCAATGGAGATTACAAACCAGACTGAGTCATTATATATCGTATTTTCGGTCCTACTCAAGGGATTCATAACCACCTAGACATGGGGGAGTCATAGACTCGATTTATGGCATAAGCATTCTCTCCATTCATCGTAAAACTAATTGTGAAGAGCAGGGTAACAGATAGAATGAAGCTCATTGCTTTTATTTGGAGGAGGACGTAATAGATAAGAGCATCTTCAGTGTGTAAAATAAGCTTCATTTGTGTGGGTGATAAACTTAGGGGAGTAAGCAGGCCATGGTTAAAAAGTACCACGTTCTCACGTTGGCAGGTAAAGCAAATCTTTCTCTCAGTGTATTGCCACAGCATTTTCTTGGTGAAAGCATGCGGAGCGGGGCTATTACAGAATGGAGTGGAAGATGCGATACAGAAAAGAGCCAGAGAGGTTAGTCTTTAATGAAAGAGCAAAACACTGAAAAGTATATGATGTAAAAAGGACAGAGGTGTGTTTCACCTTCTCTCGTGATAGGGAAGAATTTGGGTCATTGTGAGATATTAGCCAAGTTGTTTTAGTCATTCATTTTTATAGATTATCTGGTTTATTAACAGCGTGATGTTTGGGGTCCTTGCTTGGTCTAGGCTCGCCCAGTTTCAGCAGCTGTGCTGACACCCCAGCACAGAGGTCCTGTGCCCTGTGGCTGGAAGGTGCTCCAAGGCATCTCAGGCAGAATATACTGTTGCATGAACCAGAACAGTCCTGAGGAATAAACCTCTACTCATTTGCAGTTTGGAAAGCACACATTCACTCTGGAATACACCTAAAAAAAAAAAATTTCTGCTCATGGTTGACCTCACCTTTTTTTGTTGAACCAAGCCCATTCATCAAACATATCGCAGAGGTGGCTAATGATCTTTCAGAATTCTAATACAAGCAGAAAGTCAAGGACAGAACAAATTGATCCACATCACCCACCTTATTAGGTTTACAGTGCTGGCAGCACTTCCTAATCTTCTGAGAATAACAGCCTATCTGGTTAGTGGAGGTCTGCTGTTTTCACAATAGGGTTTTATGTACCTGTCTACGGGTTCAATAAAATTGGCTCTGTATTTCCTAGAAAGTGGTATATGCTGCACATCTTTTCGGAATGTTATCATCAAATTTTCCTTTCTAATATCTGAAAATGCTTATGTCAAACACGGCGTATTTATATCATTGCGAAAAATAAATTTTTTGGCAAGACCTCAATTACTAAAAATTCATGCCCCTTTTCTGTATTGAATTTTTTATATTGCAGCTGTCAGCTAAAACACGGGGAAAAGAACAAAAATGTAAATTATTAGAACTGATGGGTGACTCTCTGAATAGCTCTGAACCACGATGTCAGTTCAAGCTTCATAGCTGGGTATATGGAGCCTCAGAATCTAAGTCTTGAATAGATGCAAGAAAGATGAATATATTAAAATATATAGACAGATTTTCTTCTGTAGAAGACTGGATTGAGAGCCTTTGTCTTCTACGTATCATTAAATAGTTAAACCGGAATATGAGGAGGGGAGGAAAGGAAGTGGGGAGAAAGAGGTTCAAGGGTCTTACAAGCGTAGGCCATCTAGGTTTCTGCTCAATATGGGAAATCCATCTTTAGTTCAAACCTAGTCAATGGGGAATTCAGGGAGAAATCATAGATTCTTTGCAGTTGGAACAGAATTCGTTTGGAGAGAGTCCAGCTTAGTTGAGAGTAAACTCTGATAAAGTTGCTGCTGGGACAAACTGGTCTCCGGATGGATCCTACTGGATGGATTCCAGTAGAAAGAGCGAAGTTACCATGAGGAGTGAAAATAGGGGGAGGAAGAATGGGGCCAAGGTGAAGCTTGCGTCTGTCCAGGGCTTCAGTGTGCCATTTTTGGCATCATGCTTATTCTAAAGATACGATGCTCCCAACCTCAAGAAGGGCATAATAATTACAAATCCTCTGTTTTGTCAAAATAGTAACCATAGGCTTTGGTTGTATGGTTAAGATGTCACTTGTGTGATCTTATTAAAGTATAAATTAGATCACAACTTAGGCTTCCTTTCAAAATTCCCTTCGGGGGTCTTCCATGACACCTAGAATAAAAATCAGTCTATTATTATGGTTTTCAAGGCCTTGGAAGACCTGGTCCTTGCCTGTCCCTTAAACATGTCCCATCACCCCTGTTTTCTGCTGTTTTCACTTGCTCTCCTTTTGTATGAAACCCCCCTCTTTGCATACTCTTCACATGGTTAGTTCCTTCCATGCGCAAGTCTCTGCTATCTACCTACCTACCTACCTACCTACCTATCTATCTATCTGTCTATGTATCTGTTTATTTATGGCCGCATTGGGTTTTCATTGCTGCTCGTGGGCTTTCTCAAGTTGCGGCGAGTGGGGGCTACTCTTCGTTGCGGTGCGCGGGTGTCTCATTGCGGTGGCTTCTCTTGTTGTGGAGCATGGGCTCTAGGTGTACAGGCTGAGTAACTGTGGCACGTGGGCTCAGTAGTTGTGGCGCACAGGCTTAGTTGCTCTGAGGCATGTGGGATCTTCCCGGGCCAGGGCTGGAACCCGTGTCCCCTGCATTGGCAGGCGGATTCTTAACCACTGCTCCACCAGGGAAGTCCCAAGTCCCTTCTTTATAAAGGCCTTCTGTTACCATCACATCCAAAGCAGGCTCTCCTGTTACACTTTATCTGTACCTCTCAGTTCTTCCCTTCATAGAAGTTATTCAACTGTGAAATTATTTCATTCATTTTTCACTTGACTTGTCTTTCCCCCCATATTGATGTCTATCTCTTATCCTGGGAAACAAGCCTTATATACATAGGGGCCTCATCTGACGCAACACAGCAAAAATAAATAAATTAATAAACTCCTGCCCCCAACATCTAAAAAATAAAAAATAAAAAAAATAAAATTAGAATCATAAATTATACTCATTGATTTTTGAACAGAAATGCAACCTTGTATTACTGGAGTAAGCCACACCTGATCATCATATATACCCTTTTAATATATTAAGAGATTCAGTTTGCTCACATGTTATGGATATTTGCATCTATATTCATAAGGGAAATTGGTGTGTTACTTATAATGTTTTTGCCTAGTTTTAGGGTCAAGGATAGTACTGGCCTTGTACAATGTGTGAGAAGCAGTAAAATGTATAACAATAGAACAGGAGGTGGAGGGGAAAGTGGAAATCTATTGTTGTACGGGCCTTACATTACAGGCAAACGGATACAAGACACTGCTTCAAAATAAACCGTGATAAATCAAAGAGACATATTGTAAACTCTAAAACAACCACTATAAAAGTGAACAAAATGGAAGAGTTCACAAGCCAATAGATAAGATAGAACACAACATGAAAACACTCGCTCCGCGAGGAGTCAGGAGAAGACAAAGAAAGGAATAAAGAAGAGCTGGATCAAACAGAAAAGATATCAAGAGGATAGATTTAAACCCAATCAGACTGAAATTTACATTAAGTGTAAATTATCCAAACACTCCAGCTGAAAAGTAGAGATTACCTGATTGGACACAGAAAGCAGGAAACCATATGTTGTCTACAAGAAATGTACTTGAACGTAACAGATGCAAAAAGATACAATGTGCAAAAACCCAAATCCTAAGAAAGCTAGAGTGGCTATATCAATATTAGAACAGTGGACTTTAGAACGAAAAATATTACCATAGATAAATAGGAATATTTCATTATGATAAAAGGTCTATTCGTCAAGAAGACATACAATTCCAAATGTGTATGTGCATAATAACATAGCTTCAGTATGCATGAAGGAAAAACCTGACAGAAAGAAAAAGCAAAAGAAAATGCAGGCAAATCCACAATTCTAATTGAAGATTACAATCCTCCTCTATCAGTAATTATTACAGAAACAGACAAAAAATGAACGAGGATGGGGAATATTTGAATAACATTCTCCACCACCTTGACCTCTCAAAGTTCTTCTTTGCCAGTTCCATCTTCCAGTCATTTCTGGTTTTAACACTATTAACTAATTTTTCTTGGTTATGAATTATATTTTCCTGTGTGTTCACATTCCTAATAATTTTTTTATTGGATGGATATTATGTATTTCATGTTGTCAAGTATCTGGATTTTTCTTGTCTTCCTTTATCAAGCAGCAAGTTTTGTTTTGGCAAGTATTTAATCACTGAGGGATGACCTTGACACTTTCAAAGCGTTTTTTTTTTTTTTTTTTTTTTTTTTTTTTTTTTGTGCAGAGCCTCTCACTGCTGTGGCCTCTCCCGTTGCGGAGCACAGGCTCCGGGCGCGCAGGCTCAGCGGCCATGGCTCACGGGCCCAGCCGCTCTGCGGCATGTGGGATTTTCCTGGACCGGGGCATGAACCTGTGTCCCCTGCATCGGCAGGCGGACTCTCAACCACTGCGCCACCAGGGAATCCCTGCCTGCATTTTTAATGAGCATTTATCCACTTCAGTTGGACAGACTCAGATATCTCTCTTGCCTCTCCCATCTTGGCAATTGTTCCTACTACAACCCAGTAGTTGCTGTTTGCTTAAGAGTTATATAGTTTTTTAAAAATTTTTATTTATTGGAGTATAGTTGATTAACAATGTCATGTTAGTTTCAGCTGTACAGCAAAGTGATTCAGTTATACATATACATGTATTCATTCTTTTTCAAATTATTTTCCCATTTAGGTTATTACACAATATTAAGCAGAGTTCCCTGTGCTATACAGTAAGTTCTTGTTGGTTATTTGGTCTAAATATAGCAGTGTGTACATGTCAATCCCAAACTCCCTAAGTATCCCTTCCCCCACCCTTCCCCCCTCCCCCATAACCATAAGTTCAATTCTCTAAGTCTGAGTCTGTTTCTGTTTTGTAGATAAGTTAATTTGTGTCATATTTTAGATTCCACACATAAGTGATATCATATGGTGTTTTTCTTTCTCTTTCTGACTTACTTCACTTAGTATGATAATCTCCAGGTCCATCCATGTTGCCGCAAATGACATTATTTCATTCTTTCTAATGGCTCAGCAGTATTCCATTGAATATACATACAACATCTTTATCCATTCATCTGTTGATGGACACTGAGGTTGCTTTCATGTCTTGGCTATTGTAAATAGTGCTGCTGGGAACATTGAACCATGGCTTTCTCTGGATATATGCCCATAAGTGGGATTGCTGGATCCTATGGTAGCTCTAGTTGTAATACATGCGTATCAGCTGAGTATTTGGTAAAATACTTACAAGGACCTCTATGCAGATTTCTGGAGCTTTTCTCTGCACGGCTGACTTTCTTTTTCTCCATTACTCTGCTCCTCAAGTATCAGTCACCTTGATCTCCTCTAACCCTGATTCATCTCTCTTCAATTCTCCAAACCTTCTGTGCTATATTTGGGCATCCCTTTCCTTTACTGTGGTTCTAAATGGGCTTTTAGTCAGAAGGCAAGCATGACAGTAGGGCTCACCCCATTTTTACCCTTCCTCAGGGGAGATCAGGGATCACAGCTTTCTGCTGCCCATTTCCAATTATTGAAACCATTTATTTCATGTATTTGTTCAGTTATTTAGTTTTTATTTTGAAATGGCAGGAAGACAAAGCTAATACTAGTTATTCTGTCGTGGTTACAAACCCAGTGTATAATATAAAAATTACGACTGTTTAATAACATTCTCCATCATACACCATTTTTTGTTTTTTTTTAACTGAAAAAATAAATACTTGGAGTGGTCAAATTTTTTTAAAAAATCTTTGCTGTGGCATTAGAGCCACGAAAGAATTTGGAAATTCACTTCTTGACCTTTTTTTTTTTTAATTTTAAAGACTATATTTTAGAGCAGTTTTAGGTTAGCAGCATAATTAAGGGGAAGGCAAATAGGTTTTCCATCTACCCACACACATACATAACTTCTTCCATTATCAACATCCCCACCAGGTGCTACATTTGTTACAACTGATGAACCCACATTGACACACCATACTCACCAGAAGTCTACAGTTTGCTTTAGGGTTCACTCCTGGTGTTGTACATTATATGGGTTTGGACAAGTATATAATGACATGGATCCATCGTTATAGTATCATGGTATATTTTCACGGCCCTATCAGTCCTCTGTGCTCTGCCTATTCATCTGTTTTCTCACCCTGGCAGCCACCTGATCTTTTTACCGTCTGCATGGTTTTGCCCTTCCTAGGATGTCATAAAGTTGGAATATTACATTAGATAGCCTTTTCAGATTGGCTTCTTTCACTTAGAAATATGCGTTTAAGGTCCCCCCCACCATGTATTTTCATGGCTTGATAGTCTATTTCTTTTTAGCCCTGAATAATAGTCTAGGGTCTGGATGTAACACAGTCTATTTGTTCACTTACTGAAGGACATGGTGGTTGCTTCCAAGTTTTGACAATTATGAATAGAGCTGCTATAAACATCCATGTACCCATGTTTTGTGTGCACATAAGTTTTCAAGTCCTTTGAGTACATACCAAGGAGCAGGATTGCTGGATTGTATGATAAGAGTATGTTTAGTTTTCTAAGCAACTGCCAAACTTGTCTTCCAAAGTGGCTGCACCAGTTTGCATTCCCACCAGCAATGAACGTGAGTTCCTGTTGCTCCACATTTTTGCCAGCATTTGGTGGTGTCAGTGTTCTCGATACTGTCCATTCTGATGGCAGTATAGTGGTATATTACTGTGTTTTAATTTGCATTTCCCTGATGGCATATGGTTGAAGCATCTTTTCATATGCTTATTTGCTATCTGTATATCTTCTTTGGTTAAGTGTCTCTTGAGGGTGTTGCCTATTTTTTATCCAGGTAGTTTGTTTTCTTATTGTTGAGTTTAAGAGTTCTTTGTATATTTTGGATAACAGTCTTTTATCGATTTGTCTTTTACCCTATTGACTTTTTTTTTTTTTTTTTTTTTTTTTCGGTACGCGGGCCTCTCACTGTTG
>NW_006785319.1:723140-730477 GCF_000442215.2 Lipotes vexillifer
GCAGGCGGACTCCCAACCACTGCGCCACCAGGGAAGCCCTGCCCTATTTTTTGTTTTGTTTTCAAATTTTGCCTTGTAGCATCACAGTATTTTAATGGGACGTTCTTTCTTGAACCAGAAAAAGAGATGATCTCTTCAGAGACACATTATACACTTCAGTTAGCTGCTAAGCTGGGTGACACTGAAGACATCCATTATAAGCGATGTGACTAAACAGGGACGTAGCATTTTCTAGCTTAGTGATGCCGCGTGTGGCGCTCAGATGAACCACGCCAGCACCTCCGAAAGGAGCAATGATCCTCCCTGTGGGCACAAGACACACTTGCCAGACGGTAGGGCTACAGCGAACTTTTACAGAAGAGAAACAGTGAAAATGACAAGAAAGGAAAAACATTCTCAAGAAGCCATAGCCATGTCTTTAAAAATGTAGGGGCCAACATATAATTGGATTAATATTTAAATGATTAGTGGAAATAAGTTGTTGTTTGTTAATGATAGAATCTGAGGCAAGAAGGGTTTTATTCTTAGCTATGCATCCAAATTTCTTTAAGTCAGGCCAAGCAAACCTTCTTGTCTAACTTTTCTTTTGTGCATGAGAGCCCTCTTTAATGACCCCCATGTGTTAACGGTTTTACTTTTTGTAACGGTGATTTGTGATGACAAGGTTTCCAAAAGAGTCTATGTTTTATTAATTGCATAGAATCTACAAACATTTAGAAAGGAGCAGAGCATAGTTTGGTCTGGTAACACAGGATCACAGATCCATTGCAGTTAACTGGCTTTTAGAGCTGGCGTGTGCATACACTTGATGTACACAAGGTTAATCAGGCACATAGATTGTTTTAAGAGAAATTTTCTGGAACCTCAAATTCGATACGTACTTATTTTCTAAAATCACCGTGTTTAGGATGCACTGCAGTTGTTAGATGGCTCCCTTTCACAAATGCCGTTCTACTTTACAAAAGAAAGGCATGCTTCTTACCCCTCTGTAGTCTTACTATGATACATCAGGAAAGAAAAGGATCAATTTGAAATGCTGATAAAGTGAATAACGTTGATTACCGAGTAATATATTTTTGTTGCAGATAGTAGGATAAACAATAGGCTTATAAACAAACAAATATTTTATAAGGATACTGGAATCAAAGCCTAAGTTCAAGGAGGAAGAGAAAATGGTAAAATTTCTGACGGGTTGAAAAAAAGTTTGTTCACATATTTATTTTTTAAATGGATGGTAGGTATCCAATTATTTAAAACTATGTAAACCCCTCCATGAAACTATAGATAGAAACTTAGAAATCCTTGTTGAGCAAGTAAATGCTGAGAGCTTCAGGAGGGGGAGTGTTTAGTTCTTAATTATTCACTTCTGTTATTTTGACAAGTGGAGATGCCAAACTGGCCTTGGGCTCTGCACGCTGGGCTTCGGCTACTACTTATGAACATAATCAAGAGCCTGGCATGTACGGTGCAATCCATGGCATGTTCCTCATGGCAGTTATCTTACAGATCTTCATTATACTTTGGATATGAGCCACTTGGCATTTGGAAAGCAAGAAATAGTTATGAGATATAGCCAGGTGATGTGTTTCAAACTTCTAAGGAAAAAAGACAGGTGTCTCATGGTTGATTTCCCAAGGAAAAAAAAGGCCACAGTCAGTATGTCTGGGCCACACATTTTAGGATTTTGCTGTGTTTCCAGATCTGCCAATTAGCCAAAGCAGATGGTCTGTTTGTTTAAAAAAAAAAAAAAGTTTTTCTGTTTAAATTATATATTGTACAGCCGGAGATTGTTTTTTTCATGCAATTAGGCCAGGGAATTTGCCTATGTTCCCAAACACCAAAGGTGGTGATGTCATGACAGATGCGATTATTTGACAATGGAAGAGAATGCTATGAAGACAGAACATGTGAAGCAGCAAAATTTTCTCCAGCATTCACCACTGAAAC
The DNA here is from genome assembly GCF_000442215.2 of Lipotes vexillifer. Classification (NCBI taxonomy): domain Eukaryota; kingdom Metazoa; phylum Chordata; class Mammalia; order Artiodactyla; family Lipotidae; genus Lipotes; species Lipotes vexillifer. The sequence continues at coordinate 725,088 of NW_006785319.1, forward strand.
CTGACCCAAATATCCTTTCTTAAAAAAAAAAAAAAAAAAAAGGAAAGCAACATTGAGAATGAGCCAGAAAGGGAGCTTGGCTCTGAGAAGACAATTCATGGTAATGGGCAGCGGGGCAGGGCAAGCATTATAACATGGGTGTCAGACAGAGAACAAACTAGGACTGTTTGCCTGGGGCTTTTTAAAGTTTTGTGGAGGAAGGGGACTTAGAACCATAAAGAGATGCTTTTTTTGTGACTTAATTAGTGTCTCTGCACTGAAGTGATCTTACTGAGAGTCTAGTGTTTTCTGAATGTATGCTGGAAGGTTTCAAAGCCCTGTCTTGATGCTGTATTGACAACAAATTAAACTTGACTGAACGTGGACATTTCCTCATTGTGAGGTCTCAGGTGACATGGGATTCCAGTCACCGGTTTATTTAGGCTATCAAATCCTTCCTAACCAGCATTTCACTTCTTAGAAAACTTGAACTCTAGCATATACTGTAATTGCTACATAATTTTCCCCAAAGTGAGATAATGTAGGCTCTTTTCTACATCTGGCAAAACACAAGTAACTATTATTTAATGGCACGGAAGATGCTGAGCCTGGAGTGTTTCCTAATTTCTCCAGGGTTAGTAAGAAACAAAAAGAATAACTATATTGACTCAAGTATAGAGATAACAAGCATTTTAATTAGTAACAGGCTTCACTATAGTAACTTGATATAATGTAATTTGTGGAATCGAATGAAAAGTAATCATGTTACAATAAAGACAACTGGATAGGAGTGTGCAGAGAACAGAGGCAGTGTCACGCCCCATCTGTGTCCCTGGTGACAAATTCATTAATTTTGTGACCCCTGCTCATGTGGATGCATGCTAATGGGGCGATACCTGAGGACATGAATTAGGTCTGGCAATATTTTAGTAGCTAATATTCTCATTTATGTTGCTAAATAATAGCATTGACTTAACCAATTAATGTTTTGGAGTTCTCACACAAGGTTAAAAGAGGATAATTTTACAAATTATACGTTTGCCCCAAATTGCTGTTTTTCAGTTTTAAGAAAGAGCCATGTCAGTGTTAAAATCCCTGATTCTCTGCTAAATATGTAAATTTCTCCTCAAAAAGAAGTACTCAACTGAAAAAAAAATTCTACGGAAGTTTGAATAATGATTTGTTCTATATGTGTTTACTTGCTATTCCCAAAACATACACACACACATAATGCATATAGGCAGGAAGGTAGCTAGGTAGAAAGACAGATGGATGGATGGCATTTTGATGGAATGTGGAAAAAATAATTTGCCATTGAAAATCATGACTAAAGACAACTGTGAACTCTGCTGTCACTTTACTTTCATTTAGTCTTTTAATCTAAATATAACGATATGTAATCTTTCTTTCATTAGCTATGTTTTCCCTCTATTGGTCTGGACCAGAGGAATGCATATTTGGGAGGTATGTAGGTAGAATTTTTTAATGTGGTCTTTCAACACTAGATTGGTTCAGTGACTGCTGTTCATGGGCCTGAGTATAAATCAGTGGCAGGAGGCTGGGGTACCCAAGGATTGCAGATAGAGGAAGTATTTAGGTAGGTATAGTTTATGATGACTCGTGTCTCTTAAATAAGTCTCACTTAAAAATTTCACAACAAGCAGGAAACTGAGGTTATGGGGTCAAATTGAGAAGGCGGAAAGGGGTCAGGATGGGGGGCGAGGACAGCCTGCAGGCACTCAGGTTTCCACTGTCCTATGGGCCGTGTTTTACGATCCCCAGGGAAGTCTTTACAAGGCTGAACCTCAGGAAAGAACTGAAGCCAGAGCTACAGAGACCAAACACGTTGGAGAGAATGGATGTGAGAGAGATTCCACGTGCAAGGAGAAAAAGAAACCACAGGCACTGAGAGCTATGGCGCCTATGGGAGCCCGGGATAACACACGAGCCTGAATAAGTTTCCCTGAGCTGAAAGGATGGCTGCGACAGCATTTTACGGTGACCTCCCCAAAAGACCAAGAAGCACTTTATTCTGGAGAATGAAGGCAAAGTCACACCGACAAGAGGGGATGAGTCGGGAGCAAAGCTAGAGCTCAAGGAAAGGTGGGATCTGGACCATTTCTGGTCCAGTCCCTCCCCTGCTCACAGGCGTTCCATTGTTCCCCGAAGTCTGCTGAATGAAATCCGATTTCGTGACCTGGTTATTGATTCCCTGGACGGCCTGGTTCCCACAGACCTTCCGGGATGTGTATCCTACTATCCACTGACCACCCCCACCCCCGACTTTATTTGCCCGGAAATAGAAAACCTCAAATCAAACTGGATTGCGTAAAATTCCCTGAACCATGTCTGAGCTTTTCCATGTCTTTTCCCTGTGTCTGAACTGGCCTTCCTCCCATCCTCACCTTGCAAATAAGTCTTATCCATGAATAAGATCAAATACCACTTTGGCCTTGAAACATCCTCCTCTAGCCTAAAATACTCTTTTTTTTTTTTTTTTTTTTTAACTTTCTTTAGAACCATAGTATCTGTACCTTTTGTGAAGCACTCATCTGAGAAGGCCTTCTATTTTAATTATCTGTACGGGACATAGATCTCGCTCTACCTAGATTACAACTCTCTTGACAGCTGGAAACAAGTATTCTTTAGTTTTTGAATCTTGGACCCATGCTGAAAGCAATTTATCTATGAAGAGCTATAGAATTTTTCAATCTGTGAGATGGAGATCATAGTATTTTAATATGTTACTTCTAAGATGGTTCTCAAATTCAGCACTTTTAAGAAAAACAGAGGAGCTAGTGAAAACTCAGAAACTTTGGTTCTTCCCCTGAAAATTCAGATTAGATCAAGTGTGGGTCCCAGGCAGAGGCAAACCCTCCCGTGGCTGTAATGTAGATGGGACCACACTGGCAGAAGCAGTGTGCGTCCTCCCAGAGAAGGGAAGGATTGGCTGCCAAAGGGTTTTACTTCTCCTTCTGGGTGCAGGGTTTCCTAGGAATTGGTTGTCCAGCCAGAGACTACATTTCGCAGCCCTCTTGCACCTATGGGACTACCCTTCAACAACGAAATAAGAATGAAGTGTCCTGAGTCATTTCCCAGCCAGAGTTAAAAAAATGACATATGATGAGGATGATGGAGTCACAAGATGGACGGAGCACTGGTTCCCACAAGCAAGTAACTTGCCACTGGAAAGTGAATTTTCTGCCAATCAGGACAACTTGTTTGGGACTTTATATGAATGAGAAATAAATGCCTGTCAGATTAGACATTATACACTTGGAGATATAAAGCAATGGTAAATAGCAATACCCTGAGTGTCCTTTTTCTAAGAACTGAAAGGGAATTATTTAAACAAAAGGGGTTTGGTTTTGATGGTCTTGCCCTATTAGATGGGTAGAACAATACCTCAAATTAAATTCTGCGAGATAACAATACTGAATGTTTTCTACCGATAGGATCATATCTGGCTGAGTTTTAACGTTAGTAACTTCTACTGAAAGCATAGCAGATTGTTTGAAAAATTCATCCTAATGTTTCATTTGCAGTCCCAGCGGTTTTTAACTTTTTTATATTAATATAATTTACAGAAAATTCTATTATTGTGATTCTTTATGAAATCACGAAGAACAGTGACTTCTTAAAAGTCAACTTTAATTTCTCAAACTTAAGAAAAAACAACAAAGAATGAGGCTAAATTCTGGTCTAAACCTACTGTTGCGGGGATGTACAATACCTCCACCTTGGTACTCCATGAGTAGCAATAGGGTACCTTTTCTGAAATGCTGCTTCATTCCTTAAGTCTGTTAGCTGTTTTGATAAGGCAAGAATTGTCTTAGCTGATGGTTTTCAAACTGCTATGCTAATTTGAAGCTCCTTTCTTTCCACAAATTCATGAAGCATTTCATGGCTCAGTCATAACAAACAAGAGACCACAGACAGATTTCCCAGTACACAAATCATGCACTATTGGATCAGACATCATTTATAATATTATTGGATTCCACAGGAGCCATTATGACTCCCTTTTGTCAGGAAAGTGTTGGGTTTTCCCAAGCAGAAATACGTCTTGCAGCTCTTCATTTGCATTTCAGAAGCCTCATTTCCAGGCATTTACTCTTTGTAAGTAAACAGATGGATTTTAAATATTAAAAACCCATTTGGTATGACTGAAAACCTAACTGCCTACATCCCCCCATTACAGAATCTTTGGGTGTGAAATTGAAAAGTAAATTATACTATGTTCAGTCTGAACAGAGTTCATCGAGAGCTCTGTCTTTGTTAAATTGAGAAGGAGATGTATTTATGGAGAGAGACCCCCAAAAGGAATGCTGACAGGCTGGATACCGACCCCAAACAACGAAGAGATAACTGCAGTTGATTCCAAAAGACGTGATATGGGGAGGTCTGAGATAATGCCTTTTTCCATGGATCTGCCGCAGACAAGGAAATGATAATCAAGTGGTGAACACCAGGGTGGGCTTCACTCTCATGAGTGTCCCCCAGATGGGCATGTCCATCCGCAGCCCATCTGCTGATGCTTCTCCTTGCTGCCATTTCACCAAAAGTTTGTTGAGAAGTTTTTGAAGGGAAGTCAGCCAATACTGATGCTTTATCGCCTGATTAAAAAGCAGCACATGGACAACTGGGTCATAATACTTTCCCCATCAACCAACTCTTAGGCCACAACATGGAAGTGAGTGAGTGGAGGGCGAGGAGAGTGAACAGCACGAGCTGAGGCAGGTTTTAAACCACCTGTTTTGTGCAAAGACGCATTGATAAGTAGCAAGAAGGACAGGTGCCATGGGCCCCCCGAGGCCTCTTCCTCTGCTGTTCTTTGGCTTAGCAGAGCAGATCTGATCGCTCTATCCGCTGGCAGACATTTCATCTAGAGTTACACAGGGTAAAAAAAATTGGTCCATTACACATATTCTCAGAAGTGGTAAATTTTTCAGAAGAGTCAGTACAATGAGAGAAAGAGAATGAGCACACCAACTCACAGAAACTCATTCAGAGTTAATAAAGCAGAACAGGAAACACTGTTGCACTAAGACCTTCATTTAATGTGATCGGTAAATTATTTGGAAAAATAGTAGATACCGTAGGGAAATATTCTGTTGCAAACCACTAGAATCGAGTGGCAGGCATTTAATTTTTCAGGCTGCAGAGTTTAGATTCATGAATAAAACAGCTTTTTTCCAGTGAGAGCGGCATTGTTCTTTCTGGGAGGTAAAAGCACAGACCATGATTGTAGATTCATCAGTGGCCTGCTGGGTTATTTAACCTCTCTGAGCCTCGGCATCCTGGTCTCAAACGATGCCTCTTTTCCTCTAAAAAAAAAAAAAGACTGTCGTGAGGTTGTTGTGAAATATCTAAGAGGTTGATCGGGAACTCAATCAAGCCCACATCTTTCC